>NW_026974169.1:0-261005 GCF_037042905.1 Lytechinus pictus | reverse complement strand
TTCTGGTCTGGTGTCAATCAACACCAGAGTTTTTGCAGTGTATTGGCGAACTAAAAACTAAATCCAATCATAGTTATGTCCATAAATGACGATTTATTTTTAAAATGAGCTGGCTACGATACCCTTTTCTGGTCAGATACATATCCTATCCAATGGTAGTAAACATTCGACCCTCTAATTTCACGTTTATTTTTTAGGATTTTAACGTACTATGGGTAATGTTTTACGCGCATGACACCTGTATGCATTAATTCTAATGTTACGAGTGGCATCGCATGGACCATACTTCATAGTGTCCACATAATAAAAAAAACTCGTACAAGTTCACAAGGCTATCTCAGGACCAGGCGATGAGAGGTGTATTGGAGGGTACACTGCAAAAACTCCGGTGTTGATTTAACACCAGCCTGGAATCTATATAATGTCCAAACCAGAGAAGTATTCAAACGACACCAGTTTGGAATCAAACCGATGCAGTTTTGATACTAATTGGTGTTGTATAAACACCTATCTGGTGTTAGACCAAAACGAAACTGGTGTTGTTTAAAACTTCTCTGGTGTGGACATATATAGATTCTGGTCTGGTGTCAATCAACACCAGAGTTTTTGCAGTGTATTGGCGAACTAAAAACTAAATCCAATCATAGTTATGTCCATAAATGACGATTTATTTTTGAAATGAGCTGGCTACGATACCCTTTTCTGGTCAGATACATATCCTATCCAATGGTAGTAAACATTCGACCCTCTAATTTCACGTTTATTTTTTAGGATTTTAACGTACTATGGGTAATGTTTTACGCGCATGACACCTGTATGCGTTAATTCTAATGTTACGAGTGGCATCGCATGGACCATACTTCATAGTGTCCACATAATAAAAAAAACTCGTACAAGTTCACAAGGCTATCTCAGGACCAGGCGATGAGAGGTGTATTGGAGGGTACACTGCAAAAACTCCGGTGTTGATTTAACACCAGCCTGGAATCTATATAATGTCCAAACCAGAGAAGTATTCAAACGACACCAGTTTGGAATCAAACCGATGCAGTTTTGATACTAATTGGTGTTGTATAAACACCTATCTGGTGTTAGACCAAAACGAAACTGGTGTTGTTTAAAACTTCTCTGGTGTGGACATATATAGATTCTGGTCTGGTGTCAATCAACACCAGAGTTTTTGCAGTGTATTGGCGAACTAAAAACTAAATCCAATCATAGTTATGTCCATAAATGACGATTTATTTTTAAAATGAGCTGGCTACGATACCCTTTTCTGGTCAGATACATATCCTATCCAATGGTAGTAAACATTCGACCCTCTAATTTCACGTTTATTTTTTAGGATTTTAACGTACTATGGGTAATGTTAATACGCGCATGACACCTGTATGCATTAATTCTAATGTTACGAGTGGCATCGCATGGACCATACTTCATAGTGTCCACATAATAAAAAAAACTCGTACAAGTTCACAAGGCTATCTCAGGACCAGGCGATGAGAGGTGTATTGGAGGGTACACTGCAAAAACTCCGGTGTTGATTTAACACCAGCCTGGAATCTATATAATGTCCAAACCAGAGAAGTATTCAAACGACACCAGTTTGGAATCAAACCGATGCAGTTTTGATACTAATTGGTGTTGTATAAACACCTATCTGGTGTTAGACCAAAACGAAACTGGTGTTGTTTAAAACTTCTCTGGTGTGGACATATATAGATTCTGGTCTGGTGTCAATCAACACCAGAGTTTTTGCAGTGTATTGGCGAACTAAAAACTAAATCCAATCATAGTTATGTCCATAAATGACGATTTATTTTTAAAATGAGCTGGCTACGATACCCTTTTCTGGTCAGATACATATCCTATCCAATGGTAGTAAACATTCGACCCTCTAATTTCACGTTTATTTTTTAGGATTTTAACGTACTATGGGTAATGTTTTACGCGCATGACACCTGTATGCATTAATTCTAATGTTACGAGTGGCATCGCATGGACCATACTTCATAGTGTCCACATAATAAAAAAAACTCGTACAAGTTCACAAGGCTATCTCAGGACCAGGCGATGAGAGGTGTATTGGAGGGTACACTGCAAAAACTCCGGTGTTGATTTAACACCAGCCTGGAATCTATATAATGTCCAAACCAGAGAAGTATTCAAACGACACCAGTTTGGAATCAAACCGATGCAGTTTTGATACTAATTGGTGTTGTATAAACACCTATCTGGTGTTAGACCAAAACGAAACTGGTGTTGTTTAAAACTTCTCTGGTGTGGACATATATAGATTCTGGTCTGGTGTCAATCAACACCAGAGTTTTTGCAGTGTATTGGCGAACTAAAAACTAAATCCAATCATAGTTATGTCCATAAATGACGATTTATTTTTAAAATGAGCTGGCTACGATACCCTTTTCTGGTCAGATACATATCCTATCCAATGGTAGTAAACATTCGACCCTCTAATTTCACGTTTATTTTTTAGGATTTTAACGTACTATGGGTAATGTTTTACGCGCATGACACCTGTATGCATTAATTCTAATGTTACGAGTGGCATCGCATGGACCATACTTCATAGTGTCCACATAATAAAAAAAACTCGTACAAGTTCACAAGGCTATCTCAGGACCAGGCGATGAGAGGTGTATTGGAGGGTACACTGCAAAAACTCCGGTGTTGATTTAACACCAGCCTGGAATCTATATAATGTCCAAACCAGAGAAGTATTCAAACGACACCAGTTTGGAATCAAACCGATGCAGTTTTGATACTAATTGGTGTTGTATAAATACCTATCTGGTGTTAGACCAAAACGAAACTGGTGTTGTTTAAAACTTCTCTGGTGTGGACATATATAGATTCTGGTCTGGTGTCAATCAACACCAGAGTTTTTGCAGTGTATTGGCGAACTAAAAACTAAATCCAATCATAGTTATGTCCATAAATGACGATTTATTTTTAAAATGAGCTGGCTACGATACCCTTTTCTGGTCAGATACATATCCTATCCAATGGTAGTAAACATTCGACCCTCTAATTTCACGTTTATTTTTTAGGATTTTAACGTACTATGGGTAATGTTTTACGCGCATGACACCTGTATGCATTAATTCTAATGTTACGAGTGGCATCGCATGGACCATACTTCATAGTGTCCACATAATAAAAAAAACTCGTACAAGTTCACAAGGCTATCTCAGGACCAGGCGATGAGAGGTGTATTGGAGGGTACACTGCAAAAACTCCGGTGTTGATTTAACACCAGCCTGGAATCTATATAATGTCCAAACCAGAGAAGTATTCAAACGACACCAGTTTGGAATCAAACCGATGCAGTTTTGATACTAATTGGTGTTGTATAAACACCTATCTGGTGTTAGACCAAAACGAAACTGGTGTTGTTTAAAACTTCTCTGGTGTGGACATATATAGATTCTGGTCTGGTGTCAATCAACACCAGAGTTTTTGCAGTGTATTGGCGAACTAAAAACTAAATCCAATCATAGTTATGTCCATAAATGACGATTTATTTTTAAAATGAGCTGGCTACGATACCATTTTCTGGTCAGATACATATCCTATCCAATGGTAGTAAACATTCGACCCTCTAATTTCACGTTTATTTTTTAGGATTTTAACGTACTATGGGTAATGTTTTACGCGCATGACACCTGTATGCATTAATTCTAATGTTACGAGTGGCATCGCATGGACCATACTTCATAGTGTCCACATAATAAAAAAAATTCGTACAAGTTCACAAGGCTATCTCAGGACCAGGCGATGAGAGGTGTATTGGAGGGTACACTGCAAAAACTCCGGTGTTGATTTAACACCAGCCTGGAATCTATATAATGTCCAAACCAGAGAAGTATTCAAACGACACCAGTTTGGAATCAAACCGATGCAGTTTTGATACTAATTGGTGTTGTATAAACACCTATCTGGTGTTAGACCAAAACGAAACTGGTGTTGTTTAAAACTTCTCTGGTGTGGACATATATAGATTCTGGTCTGGTGTCAATCAACACCAGAGTTTTTGCAGTGTATTGGCGAACTAAAAACTAAATCCAATCATAGTTATGTCCATAAATGACGATTTATTTTTAAAATGAGCTGGCTACGATACCCTTTTCTGGTCAAATACATATCCTATCCAATGGTAGTAAACATTCGACCCTCTAATTTCACGTTTATTTTTTAGGATTTTAACGTACTATGGGTAATGTTTTACGCGCATGACACCTGTATGCATTAATTCTAATGTTACGAGTGGCATCGCATGGACCATACTTCATAGTGTCCACATAATAAAAAAAACTCGTACAAGTTCAGAAGGCTATCTCAGGACCAGGCGATGAGAGGTGTATTGGAAGGTACACTGCAAAAACTCCGGTGTTGATTTAACACCAGCCTGGAATCTATATAATGTCCAAACCAGAGAAGTATTCAAACGACACCAGTTTGGAATCAAACCGATGCAGTTTTGATACTAATTGGTGTTGTATAAACACCTATCTGGTGTTAGACCAAAACGAAACTGGTGTTGTTTAAAACTTCTCTGGTGTGGACATATATAGATTCTGGTCTGGTGTCAATCAACACCAGAGTTTTTGCAGTGTATTGGCGAACTAAAAACTAAATCCAATCATAGTTATGTCCATAAATGACGATTTATTTTTAAAATGAGCTGGCTACGATACCATTTTCTGGTCAGATACATATCCTATCCAATGGTAGTAAACATTCGACCCTCTAATTTCACGTTTATTTTTTAGGATTTTAACGTACTATGGGTAATGTTTTACGCGCATGACACCTGTATGCATTAATTCTAATGTTACGAGTGGCATCGCATGGACCATACTTCATAGTGTCCACATAATAAAAAAAATTCGTACAAGTTCACAAGGCTATCTCAGGACCAGGCGATGAGAGGTGTATTGGAGGGTACACTGCAAAAACTCCGGTGTTGATTTAACACCAGCCTGGAATCTATATAATGTCCAAACCAGAGAAGTATTCAAACGACACCAGTTTGGAATCAAACCGATGCAGTTTTGATACTAATTGGTGTTGTATAAACACCTATCTGGTGTTAGACCAAAACGAAACTGGTGTTGTTTAAAACTTCTCTGGTGTGGACATATATAGATTCTGGTCTGGTGTCAATCAACACCAGAGTTTTTGCAGTGTATTGGCGAACTAAAAACTAAATCCAATCATAGTTATGTCCATAAATGACGATTTATTTTTAAAATGAGCTGGCTACGATACCCTTTTCTGGTCAGATACATATCCTATCCAATGGTAGTAAACATTCGACCCTCTAATTTCACGTTTATTTTTTAGGATTTTAACGTACTATGGGTAATGTTTTACGCGCATGACACCTGTATGCATTAATTCTAATGTTACGAGTGGCATCGCATGGACCATACTTCATAGTGTCCACATAATAAAAAAAACTCGTACAAGTTCACAAGGCTATCTCAGGACCAGGCGATGAGAGGTGTATTGGAGGGTACACTGCAAAAACTCCGGTGTTGATTTAACACCAGCCTGGAATCTATATAATGTCCAAACCAGAGAAGTATTCAAACGACACCAGTTTGGAATCAAACCGATGCAGTTTTGATACTAATTGGTGTTGTATAAACACCTATCTGGTGTTAGACCAAAACGAAACTGGTGTTGTTTAAAACTTCTCTGGTGTGGACATATATAGATTCTGGTCTGGTGTCAATCAACACCAGAGTTTTTGCAGTGTATTGGCGAACTAAAAACTAAATCCAATCATAGTTATGTCCATAAATGACGATTTATTTTTAAAATGAGCTGGCTACGATACCCTTTTCTGGTCAGATACATATCCTATCCAATGGTAGTAAACATTCGACCCTCTAATTTCACGTTTATTTTTTAGGATTTTAACGTACTATGGGTAATGTTTTACGCGCATGACACCTGTATGCATTAATTCTAATGTTACGAGTGGCATCGCATGGACCATACTTCATAGTGTCCACATAATAAAAAAAACTCGTACAAGTTCACAAGGCTATCTCAGGACCAGGCGATGAGAGGTGTATTGGAGGGTACACTGCAAAAACTCCGGTGTTGATTTAACACCAGCCTGGAATCTATATAATGTCCAAACCAGAGAAGTATTCAAACGACACCAGTTTGGAATCAAACCGATGCAGTTTTGATACTAATTGGTGTTGTATAAACACCTATCTGGTGTTAGACCAAAACGAAACTGGTGTTGTTTAAAACTTCTCTGGTGTGGACATATATAGATTCTGGTCTGGTGTCAATCAACACCAGAGTTTTTGCAGTGTATTGGCGAACTAAAAACTAAATCCAATCATAGTTATGTCCATAAATGACGATTTATTTTTAAAATGAGCTGGCTACGATACCCTTTTCTGGTCAGATACATATCCTATCCAATGGTAGTAAACATTCGACCCTCTAATTTCACGTTTATTTTTTAGGATTTTAACGTACTATGGGTAATGTTTTACGCGCATGACACCTGTATGCATTAATTCTAATGTTACGAGTGGCATCGCATGGACCATACTTCATAGTGTCCACATAATAAAAAAAACTCGTACAAGTTCACAAGGCTATCTCAGGACCAGGCGATGAGAGGTGTATTGGAGGGTACACTGCAAAAACTCCGGTGTTGATTTAACACCAGCCTGGAATCTATATAATGTCCAAACCAGAGAAGTAATCAAACGACACCAGTTTGGAATCAAACCGATGCAGTTTTGATACTAATTGGTGTTGTATAAACACCTATCTGGTGTTAGACCAAAACGAAACTGGTGTTGTTTAAAACTTCTCTGGTGTGGACATATATAGATTCTGGTCTGGTGTCAATCAACACCAGAGTTTTTGCAGTGTATTGGCGAACTAAAAACTAAATCCAATCATAGTTATGTCCATAAATGACGATTTATTTTTAAAATGAGCTGGCTACGATACCCTTTTCTGGTCAGATACATATCCTATCCAATGGTAGTAAACATTCGACCCTCTAATTTCACGTTTATTTTTTAGGATTTTAACGTACTATGGGTAATGTTTTACGCGCATGACACCTGTATGCATTAATTCTAATGTTACGAGTGGCATCGCATGGACCATACTTCATAGTGTCCACATAATAAAAAAAACTCGTACAAGTTCACAAGGCTATCTCAGGACCAGGCGATGAGAGGTGTATTGGAGGGTACACTGCAAAAACTCCGGTGTTGATTTAACACCAGCCTGGAATCTATATAATGTCCAAACCAGAGAAGTATTCAAACGACACCAGTTTGGAATCAAACCGATGCAGTTTTGATACTAATTGGTGTTGTATAAACACCTATCTGGTGTTAGACCAAAACGAAACTGGTGTTGTTTAAAACTTCTCTGGTGTGGACATATATAGATTCTGGTCTGGTGTCAATCAACACCAGAGTTTTTGCAGTGTATTGGCGAACTAAAAACTAAATCCAATCATAGTTATGTCCATAAATGACGATTTATTTTTAAAATGAGCTGGCTACGATACCCTTTTCTGGTCAGATACATATCCTATCCAATGGTAGTAAACATTCGACCCTCTAATTTCACGTTTATTTTTTAGGATTTTAACGTACTATGGGTAATGTTTTACGCGCATGACACCTGTATGCATTAATTCTAATGTTACGAGTGGCATCGCATGGACCATACTTCATAGTGTCCACATAATAAAAAAAACTCGTACAAGTTCACAAGGCTATCTCAGGACCAGGCGATGAGAGGTGTATTGGAGGGTACACTGCAAAAACTCCGGTGTTGATTTAACACCAGCCTGGAATCTATATAATGTCCAAACCAGAGAAGTATTCAAACGACACCAGTTTGGAATCAAACCGATGCAGTTTTGATACTAATTGGTGTTGTATAAACACCTATCTGGTGTTAGACCAAAACGAAACTGGTGTTGTTTAAAACTTCTCTGGTGTGGACATATATAGATTCTGGTCTGGTGTCAATCAACACCAGAGTTTTTGCAGTGTATTGGCGAACTAAAAACTAAATCCAATCATAGTTATGTCCATAAATGACGATTTATTTTTAAAATGAGCTGGCTACGATACCCTTTTCTGGTCAGATACATATCCTATCCAATGGTAGTAAACATTCGACCCTCTAATTTCACGTTTATTTTTTAGGATTTTAACGTACTATGGGTAATGTTTTACGCGCATGACACCTGTATGCATTAATTATAATGTTACGAGTGGCATCGCATGGACCATACTTCATAGTGTCCACATAATAAAAAAAACTCGTACAAGTTCACAAGGCTATCTCAGGACCAGGCGATGAGAGGTGTATTGGAGGGTACACTGCAAAAACTCCGGTGTTGATTTAACACCAGCCTGGAATCTATATAATGTCCAAACCAGAGAAGTATTCAAACGACACCAGTTTGGAATCAAACCGATGCAGTTTTGATACTAATTGGTGTTGTATAAACACCTATCTGGTGTTAGACCAAAACGAAACTGGTGTTGTTTAAAACTTCTCTGGTGTGGACATATATAGATTCTGGTCTGGTGTCAATCAACACCAGAGTTTTTGCAGTGTATTGGCGAACTAAAAACTAAATCCAATCATAGTTATGTCCATAAATGACGATTTATTTTTAAAATGAGCTGGCTACGATACCCTTTTCTGGTCAGATACATATCCTATCCAATGGTAGTAAACATTCGACCCTCTAATTTCACGTTTATTTTTTAGGATTTTAACGTACTATGGGTAATGTTTTACGCGCATGACACCTGTATGCATTAATTCTAATGTTACGAGTGGCATCGCATGGACCATACTTCATAGTGTCCACATAATAAAAAAAACTCGTACAAGTTCACAAGGCTATCTCAGGACCAGGCGATGAGAGGTGTATTGGAGGGTACACTGCAAAAACTCCGGTGTTGATTTAACACCAGCCTGGAATCTATATAATGTCCAAACCAGAGAAGTATTCAAACGACACCAGTTTGGAATCAAACCGATGCAGTTTTGATACTAATTGGTGTTGTATAAACACCTATCTGGTGTTAGACCAAAACGAAACTGGTGTTGTTTAAAACTTCTCTGGTGTGGACATATATAGATTCTGGTCTGGTGTCAATCAACACCAGAGTTTTTGCAGTGTATTGGCGAACTAAAAACTAAATCCAATCATAGTTATGTCCATAAATGACGATTTATTTTTAAAATGAGCTGGCTACGATACCCTTTTCTGGTCAGATACATATCCTATCCAATGGTAGTAAACATTCGACCCTCTAATTTCACGTTTATTTTTTAGGATTTTAACGTACTATGGGTAATGTTTTACGCGCATGACACCTGTATGCATTAATTCTAATGTTACGAGTGGCATCGCATGGACCATACTTCATAGTGTCCACATAATAAAAAAAACTCGTACAAGTTCACAAGGCTATCTCAGGACCAGGCGATGAGAGGTGTATTGGAGGGTACACTGCAAAAACTCCGGTGTTGATTTAACACCAGCCTGGAATCTATATAATGTCCAAACCAGAGAAGTATTCAAACGACACCAGTTTGGAATCAAACCGATGCAGTTTTGATACTAATTGGTGTTGTATAAACACCTATCTGGTGTTAGACCAAAACGAAACTGGTGTTGTTTAAAACTTCTCTGGTGTGGACATATATAGATTCTGGTCTGGTGTCAATCAACACCAGAGTTTTTGCAGTGTATTGGCGAACTAAAAACTAAATCCAATCATAGTTATGTCCATAAATGACGATTTATTTTTAAAATGAGCTGGCTACGATACCCTTTTCTGGTCAGATACATATCCTATCCAATGGTAGTAAACATTCGACCCTCTAATTTCACGTTTATTTTTTAGGATTTTAACGTACTATGGGTAATGTTTTACGCGCATGACACCTGTATGCATTAATTCTAATGTTACGAGTGGCATCGCA
This sequence comes from Lytechinus pictus, assembly GCF_037042905.1. Lineage (NCBI taxonomy): Eukaryota > Metazoa > Echinodermata > Echinoidea > Temnopleuroida > Toxopneustidae > Lytechinus > Lytechinus pictus. The sequence continues at coordinate 250,970 of NW_026974169.1, read as the reverse complement.
TGGACCATACTTCATAGTGTCCACATAATAAAAAAAACTCGTACAAGTTCACAAGGCTATCTCAGGACCAGGCGATGAGAGGTGTATTGGAGGGTACACTGCAAAAACTCCGGTGTTGATTTAACACCAGCCTGGAATCTATATAATGTCCAAACCAGAGAAGTATTCAAACGACACCAGTTTGGAATCAAACCGATGCAGTTTTGATACTAATTGGTGTTGTATAAACACCTATCTGGTGTTAGACCAAAACGAAACTGGTGTTGTTTAAAACTTCTCTGGTGTGGACATATATAGATTCTGGTCTGGTGTCAATCAACACCAGAGTTTTTGCAGTGTATTGGCGAACTAAAAACTAAATCCAATCATAGTTATGTCCATAAATGACGATTTATTTTTAAAATGAGCTGGCTACGATACCCTTTTCTGGTCAGATACATATCCTATCCAATGGTAGTAAACATTCGACCCTCTAATTTCACGTTTATTTTTTAGGATTTTAACGTACTATGGGTAATGTTTTACGCGCATGACACCTGTATGCATTAATTCTAATGTTACGAGTGGCATCGCATGGACCATACTTCATAGTGTCCACATAATAAAAAAAACTCGTACAAGTTCACAAGGCTATCTCAGGACCAGGCGATGAGAGGTGTATTGGAGGGTACACTGCAAAAACTCCGGTGTTGATTTAACACCAGCCTGGAATCTATATAATGTCCAAACCAGAGAAGTATTCAAACGACACCAGTTTGGAATCAAACCGATGCAGTTTTGATACTAATTGGTGTTGTATAAACACCTATCTGGTGTTAGACCAAAACGAAACTGGTGTTGTTTAAAACTTCTCTGGTGTGGACATATATAGATTCTGGTCTGGTGTCAATCAACACCAGAGTTTTTGCAGTGTATTGGCGAACTAAAAACTAAATCCAATCATAGTTATGTCCATAAATGACGATTTATTTTTAAAATGAGCTGGCTACGATACCCTTTTCTGGTCAGATACATATCCTATCCAATGGTAGTAAACATTCGACCCTCTAATTTCACGTTTATTTTTTAGGATTTTAACGTACTATGGGTAATGTTTTACGCGCATGACACCTGTATGCATTAATTCTAATGTTACGAGTGGCATCGCATGGACCATACTTCATAGTGTCCACATAATAAAAAAAACTCGTACAAGTTCACAAGGCTATCTCAGGACCAGGCGATGAGAGGTGTATTGGAGGGTACACTGCAAAAACTCCGGTGTTGATTTAACACCAGCCTGGAATCTATATAATGTCCAAACCAGAGAAGTATTCAAACGACACCAGTTTGGAATCAAACCGATGCAGTTTTGATACTAATTGGTGTTGTATAAACACCTATCTGGTGTTAGACCAAAACGAAACTGGTGTTGTTTAAAACTTCTCTGGTGTGGACATATATAGATTCTGGTCTGGTGTCAATCAACACCAGAGTTTTTGCAGTGTATTGGCGAACTAAAAACTAAATCCAATCATAGTTATGTCCATAAATGACGATTTATTTTTAAAATGAGCTGGCTACGATACCCTTTTCTGGTCAGATACATATCCTATCCAATGGTAGTAAACATTCGACCCTCTAATTTCACGTTTATTTTTTAGGATTTTAACGTACTATGGGTAATGTTTTACGCGCATGACACCTGTATGCATTAATTCTAATGTTACGAGTGGCATCGCATGGACCATACTTCATAGTGTCCACATAATAAAAAAAACTCGTACAAGTTCACAAGGCTATCTCAGGACCAGGCGATGAGAGGTGTATTGGAGGGTACACTGCAAAAACTCCGGTGTTGATTTAACACCAGCCTGGAATCTATATAATGTCCAAACCAGAGAAGTATTCAAACGACACCAGTTTGGAATCAAACCGATGCAGTTTTGATACTAATTGGTGTTGTATAAACACCTATCTGGTGTTAGACCAAAACGAAACTGGTGTTGTTTAAAACTTCTCTGGTGTGGACATATATAGATTCTGGTCTGGTGTCAATCAACACCAGAGTTTTTGCAGTGTATTGGCGAACTAAAAACTAAATCCAATCATAGTTATGTCCATAAATGACGATTTATTTTTAAAATGAGCTGGCTACGATACCCTTTTCTGGTCAGATACATATCCTATCCAATGGTAGTAAACATTCGACCCTCTAATTTCACGTTTATTTTTTAGGATTTTAACGTACTATGGGTAATGTTTTACGCGCATGACACCTGTATGCATTAATTCTAATGTTACGAGTGGCATCGCATGGACCATACTTCATAGTGTCCACATAATAAAAAAAACTCGTACAAGTTCACAAGGCTATCTCAGGACCAGGCGATGAGAGGTGTATTGGAGGGTACACTGCAAAAACTCCGGTGTTGATTTAACACCAGCCTGGAATCTATATAATGTCCAAACCAGAGAAGTATTCAAACGACACCAGTTTGGAATCAAACCGATGCAGTTTTGATACTAATTGGTGTTGTATAAACACCTATCTGGTGTTAGACCAAAACGAAACTGGTGTTGTTTAAAACTTCTCTGGTGTGGACATATATAGATTCTGGTCTGGTGTCAATCAACACCAGAGTTTTTGCAGTGTATTGGCGAACTAAAAACTAAATCCAATCATAGTTATGTCCATAAATGACGATTTATTTTTAAAATGAGCTGGCTACGATACCCTTTTCTGGTCAGATACATATCCTATCCAATGGTAGTAAACATTCGACCCTCTAATTTCACGTTTATTTTTTAGGATTTTAACGTACTATGGGTAATGTTTTACGCGCATGACACCTGTATGCATTAATTCTAATGTTACGAGTGGCATCGCATGGACCATACTTCATAGTGTCCACATAATAAAAAAAATTCGTACAAGTTCACAAGGCTATCTCAGGACCAGGCGATGAGAGGTGTATTGGAGGGTACACTGCAAAAACTCCGGTGTTGATTTAACACCAGCCTGGAATCTATATAATGTCCAAACCAGAGAAGTATTCAAACGACACCAGTTTGGAATCAAACCGATGCAGTTTTGATACTAATTGGTGTTGTATAAACACCTATCTGGTGTTAGACCAAAACGAAACTGGTGTTGTTTAAAACTTCTCTGGTGTGGACATATATAGATTCTGGTCTGGTGTCAATCAACACCAGAGTTTTTGCAGTGTATTGGCGAACTAAAAACTAAATCCAATCATAGTTATGTCCATAAATGACGATTTATTTTTAAAATGAGCTGGCTACGATACCCTTTTCTGGTCAGATACATATCCTATCCAATGGTAGTAAACATTCGACCCTCTAATTTCACGTTTATTTTTTAGGATTTTAACGTACTATGGGTAATGTTTTACGCGCATGACACCTGTATGCATTAATTCTAATGTTACGAGTGGCATCGCATGGACCATACTTCATAGTGTCCACATAATAAAAAAAACTCGTACAAGTTCACAAGGCTATCTCAGGACCAGGCGATGAGAGGTGTATTGGAGGGTACACTGCAAAAACTCCGGTGTTGATTTAACACCAGCCTGGAATCTATATAATGTCCAAACCAGAGAAGTATTCAAACGACACCAGTTTGGAATCAAACCGATGCAGTTTTGATACTAATTGGTGTTGTATAAACACCTATCTGGTGTTAGACCAAAACGAAACTGGTGTTGTTTAAAACTTCTCTGGTGTGGACATATATAGATTCTGGTCTGGTGTCAATCAACACCAGAGTTTTTGCAGTGTATTGGCGAACTAAAAACTAAATCCAATCATAGTTATGTCCATAAATGACGATTTATTTTTAAAATGAGCTGGCTACGATACCCTTTTCTGGTCAGATACATATCCTATCCAATGGTAGTAAACATTCGACCCTCTAATTTCACGTTTATTTTTTAGGATTTTAACGTACTATGGGTAATGTTTTACGCGCATGACACCTGTATGCATTAATTCTAATGTTACGAGTGGCATCGCATGGACCATACTTCATAGTGTCCACATAATAAAAAAAACTCGTACAAGTTCACAAGGCTATCTCAGGACCAGGCGATGAGAGGTGTATTGGAGGGTACACTGCAAAAACTCCGGTGTTGATTTAACACCAGCCTGGAATCTATATAATGTCCAAACCAGAGAAGTATTCAAACGACACCAGTTTGGAATCAAACCGATGCAGTTTTGATACTAATTGGTGTTGTATAAACACCTATCTGGTGTTAGACCAAAACGAAACTGGTGTTGTTTAAAACTTCTCTGGTGTGGACATATATAGATTCTGGTCTGGTGTCAATCAACACCAGAGTTTTTGCAGTGTATTGGCGAACTAAAAACTAAATCCAATCATAGTTATGTCCATAAATGACGATTTATTTTTAAAATGAGCTGGCTACGATACCCTTTTCTGGTCAGATACATATCCTATCCAATGGTAGTAAACATTCGACCCTCTAATTTCACGTTTATTTTTTAGGATTTTAACGTACTATGGGTAATGTTTTACGCGCATGACACCTGTATGCATTAATTCTAATGTTACGAGTGGCATCGCATGGACCATACTTCATAGTGTCCACATAATAAAAAAAATTCGTACAAGTTCACAAGGCTATCTCAGGACCAGGCGATGAGAGGTGTATTGGAGGGTACACTGCAAAAACTCCGGTGTTGATTTAACACCAGCCTGGAATCTATATAATGTCCAAACCAGAGAAGTATTCAAACGACACCAGTTTGGAATCAAACCGATGCAGTTTTGATACTAATTGGTGTTGTATAAACACCTATCTGGTGTTAGACCAAAACGAAACTGGTGTTGTTTAAAACTTCTCTGGTGTGGACATATATAGATTCTGGTCTGGTGTCAATCAACACCAGAGTTTTTGCAGTGTATTGGCGAACTAAAAACTAAATCCAATCATAGTTATGTCCATAAATGACGATTTATTTTTAAAATGAGCTGGCTACGATACCCTTTTCTGGTCAGATACATATCCTATCCAATGGTAGTAAACATTCGACCCTCTAATTTCACGTTTATTTTTTAGGATTTTAACGTACTATGGGTAATGTTTTACGCGCATGACACCTGTATGCATTAATTCTAATGTTACGAGTGGCATCGCATGGACCATACTTCATAGTGTCCACATAATAAAAAAAATTCGTACAAGTTCACAAGGCTATCTCAGGACCAGGCGATGAGAGGTGTATTGGAGGGTACACTGCAAAAACTCCGGTGTTGATTTAACACCAGCCTGGAATCTATATAATGTCCAAACCAGAGAAGTATTCAAACGACACCAGTTTGGAATCAAACCGATGCAGTTTTGATACTAATTGGTGTTGTATAAACACCTATCTGGTGTTAGACCAAAACGAAACTGGTGTTGTTTAAAACTTCTCTGGTGTGGACATATATAGATTCTGGTCTGGTGTCAATCAACACCAGAGTTTTTGCAGTGTATTGGCGAACTAAAAACTAAATCCAATCATAGTTATGTCCATAAATGACGATTTATTTTTAAAATGAGCTGGCTACGATACCATTTTCTGGTCAGATACATATCCTATCCAATGGTAGTAAACATTCGACCCTCTAATTTCACGTTTATTTTTTAGGATTTTAACGTACTATGGGTAATGTTTTACGCGCATGACACCTGTATGCATTAATTCTAATGTTACGAGTGGCATCGCATGGACCATACTTCATAGTGTCCACATAATAAAAAAAATTCGTACAAGTTCACAAGGCTATCTCAGGACCAGGCGATGAGAGGTGTATTGGAGGGTACACTGCAAAAACTCCGGTGTTGATTTAACACCAGCCTGGAATCTATATAATGTCCAAACCAGAGAAGTATTCAAACGACACCAGTTTGGAATCAAACCGATGCAGTTTTGATACTAATTGGTGTTGTATAAACACCTATCTGGTGTTAGACCAAAACGAAACTGGTGTTGTTTAAAACTTCTCTGGTGTGGACATATATAGATTCTGGTCTGGTGTCAATCAACTCCAGAGTTTTTGCAGTGTATTGGCGAACTAAAAACTAAATCCAATCATAGTTATGTCCATAAATGACGATTTATTTTTAAAATGAGCTGGCTACGATACCCTTTTCTGGTCAGATACATATCCTATCCAATGGTAGTAAACATTCGACCCTCTAATTTCACGTTTATTTTTTAGGATTTTAACGTACTATGGGTAATGTTTTACGCGCATGACACCTGTATGCATTAATTCTAATGTTACGAGTGGCATCGCATGGACCATACTTCATAGTGTCCACATAATAAAAAAAACTCGTACAAGTTCACAAGGCTATCTCAGGACCAGGCGATGAGAGGTGTATTGGAGGGTACACTGCAAAAACTCCGGTGTTGATTTAACACCAGCCTGGAATCTATATAATGTCCAAACCAGAGAAGTATTCAAACGACACCAGTTTGGAATCAAACCGATGCAGTTTTGATACTAATTGGTGTTGTATAAACACCTATCTGGTGTTAGACCAAAACGAAACTGGTGTTGTTTAAAACTTCTCTGGTGTGGACATATATAGATTCTGGTCTGGTGTCAATCAACACCAGAGTTTTTGCAGTGTATTGGCGAACTAAAAACTAAATCCAATCATAGTTATGTCCATAAATGACGATTTATTTTTAAAATGAGCTGGCTACGATACCCTTTTCTGGTCAGATACATATCCTATCCAATGGTAGTAAACATTCGACCCTCTAATTTCACGTTTATTTTTTAGGATTTTAACGTACTATGGGTAATGTTTTACGCGCATGACACCTGTATGCATTAATTCTAATGTTACGAGTGGCATCGCATGGACCATACTTCATAGTGTCCACATAATAAAAAAAATTCGTACAAGTTCACAAGGCTATCTCAGGACCAGGCGATGAGAGGTGTATTGGAGGGTACACTGCAAAAACTCCGGTGTTGATTTAACACCAGCCTGGAATCTATATAATGTCCAAACCAGAGAAGTATTCAAACGACACCAGTTTGGAATCAAACCGATGCAGTTTTGATACTAATTGGTGTTGTATAAACACCTATCTGGTGTTAGACCAAAACGAAACTGGTGTTGTTTAAAACTTCTCTGGTGTGGACATATATAGATTCTGGTCTGGTGTCAATCAACACCAGAGTTTTTGCAGTGTATTGGCGAACTAAAAACTAAATCCAATCATAGTTATGTCCATAAATGACGATTTATTTTTAAAATGAGCTGGCTACGATACCATTTTCTGGTCAGATACATATCCTATCCAATGGTAGTAAACATTCGACCCTCTAATTTCACGTTTATTTTTTAGGATTTTAACGTACTATGGGTAATGTTTTACGCGCATGACACCTGTATGCATTAATTCTAATGTTACGAGTGGCATCGCATGGACCATACTTCATAGTGTCCACATAATAAAAAAAATTCGTACAAGTTCACAAGGCTATCTCAGGACCAGGCGATGAGAGGTGTATTGGAGGGTACACTGCAAAAACTCCGGTGTTGATTTAACACCAGCCTGGAATCTATATAATGTCCAAACCAGAGAAGTATTCAAACGACACCAGTTTGGAATCAAACCGATGCAGTTTTGATACTAATTGGTGTTGTATAAACACCTATCTGGTGTTAGACCAAAACGAAACTGGTGTTGTTTAAAACTTCTCTGGTGTGGACATATATAGATTCTGGTCTGGTGTCAATCAACACCAGAGTTTTTGCAGTGTATTGGCGAACTAAAAACTAAATCCAATCATAGTTATGTCCATAAATGACGATTTATTTTTAAAATGAGCTGGCTACGATACCCTTTTCTGGTCAGATACATATCCTATCCAATGGTAGTAAACATTCGACCCTCTAATTTCACGTTTATTTTTTAGGATTTTAACGTACTATGGGTAATGTTTTACGCGCATGACACCTGTATGCATTAATTCTAATGTTACGAGTGGCATCGCATGGACCATACTTCATAGTGTCCACATAATAAAAAAAACTCGTACAAGTTCACAAGGCTATCTCAGGACCAGGCGATGAGAGGTGTATTGGAGGGTACACTGCAAAAACTCCGGTGTTGATTTAACACCAGCCTGGAATCTATATAATGTCCAAACCAGAGAAGTATTCAAACGACACCAGTTTGGAATCAAACCGATGCAGTTTTGATACTAATTGGTGTTGTATAAACACCTATCTGGTGTTAGACCAAAACGAAACTGGTGTTGTTTAAAACTTCTCTGGTGTGGACATATATAGATTCTGGTCTGGTGTCAATCAACACCAGAGTTTTTGCAGTGTATTGGCGAACTAAAAACTAAATCCAATCATAGTTATGTCCATAAATGACGATTTATTTTTAAAATGAGCTGGCTACGATACCCTTTTCTGGTCAGATACATATCCTATCCAATGGTAGTAAACATTCGACCCTCTAATTTCACGTTTATTTTTTAGGATTTTAACGTACTATGGGTAATGTTTTACGCGCATGACACCTGTATGCATTAATTCTAATGTTACGAGTGGCATCGCATGGACCATACTTCATAGTGTCCACATAATAAAAAAAACTCGTACAAGTTCACAAGGCTATCTCAGGACCAGGCGATGAGAGGTGTATTGGAGGGTACACTGCAAAAACTCCGGTGTTGATTTAACACCAGCCTGGAATCTATATAATGTCCAAACCAGAGAAGTATTCAAACGACACCAGTTTGGAATCAAACCGATGCAGTTTTGATACTAATTGGTGTTGTATAAACACCTATCTGGTGTTAGACCAAAACGAAACTGGTGTTGTTTAAAACTTCTCTGGTGTGGACATATATAGATTCTGGTCTGGTGTCAATCAACACCAGAGTTTTTGCAGTGTATTGGCGAACTAAAAACTAAATCCAATCATAGTTATGTCCATAAATGACGATTTATTTTTAAAATGAGCTGGCTACGATACCCTTTTCTGGTCAGATACATATCCTATCCAATGGTAGTAAACATTCGACCCTCTAATTTCACGTTTATTTTTTAGGATTTTAACGTACTATGGGTAATGTTTTACGCGCATGACACCTGTATGCATTAATTATAATGTTACGAGTGGCATCGCATGGACCATACTTCATAGTGTCCACATAATAAAAAAAACTCGTACAAGTTCACAAGGCTATCTCAGGACCAGGCGATGAGAGGTGTATTGGAGGGTACACTGCAAAAACTCCGGTGTTGATTTAACACCAGCCTGGAATCTATATAATGTCCAAACCAGAGAAGTATTCAAACGACACCAGTTTGGAATCAAACCGATGCAGTTTTGATACTAATTGGTGTTGTATAAACACCTATCTGGTGTTAGACCAAAACGAAACTGGTGTTGTTTAAAACTTCTCTGGTGTGGACATATATAGATTCTGGTCTGGTGTCAATCAACACCAGAGTTTTTGCAGTGTATTGGCGAACTAAAAACTAAATCCAATCATAGTTATGTCCATAAATGACGATTTATTTTTAAAATGAGCTGGCTACGATACCATTTTCTGGTCAGATACATATCCTATCCAATGGTAGTAAACATTCGACCCTCTAATTTCACGTTTATTTTTTAGGATTTTAACGTACTATGGGTAATGTTTTACGCGCATGACACCTGTATGCATTAATTCTAATGTTACGAGTGGCATCGCATGGACCATACTTCATAGTGTCCACATAATAAAAAAAACTCGTACAAGTTCACAAGGCTATCTCAGGACCAGGCGATGAGAGGTGTATTGGAGGGTACACTGCAAAAACTCCGGTGTTGATTTAACACCAGCCTGGAATCTATATAATGTCCAAACCAGAGAAGTATTCAAACGACACCAGTTTGGAATCAAACCGATGCAGTTTTGATACTAATTGGTGTTGTATAAACACCTATCTGGTGTTAGACCAAAACGAAACTGGTGTTGTTTAAAACTTCTCTGGTGTGGACATATATAGATTCTGGTCTGGTGTCAATCAACACCAGAGTTTTTGCAGTGTATTGGCGAACTAAAAACTAAATCCAATCATAGTTATGTCCATAAATGACGATTTATTTTTAAAATGAGCTGGCTACGATACCCTTTTCTGGTCAGATACATATCCTATCCAATGGTAGTAAACATTCGACCCTCTAATTTCACGTTTATTTTTTAGGATTTTAACGTACTATGGGTAATGTTTTACGCGCATGACACCTGTATGCATTAATTCTAATGTTACGAGTGGCATCGCATGGACCATACTTCATAGTGTCCACATAATAAAAAAAACTCGTACAAGTTCACAAGGCTATCTCAGGACCAGGCGATGAGAGGTGTATTGGAGGGTACACTGCAAAAACTCCGGTGTTGATTTAACACCAGCCTGGAATCTATATAATGTCCAAACCAGAGAAGTATTCAAACGACACCAGTTTGGAATCAAACCGATGCAGTTTTGATACTAATTGGTGTTGTATAAATACCTATCTGGTGTTAGACCAAAACGAAACTGGTGTTGTTTAAAACTTCTCTGGTGTGGACATATATAGATTCTGGTCTGGTGTCAATCAACACCAGAGTTTTTGCAGTGTATTGGCGAACTAAAAACTAAATCCAATCATAGTTATGTCCATAAATGACGATTTATTTTTAAAATGAGCTGGCTACGATACCCTTTTCTGGTCAGATACATATCCTATCCAATGGTAGTAAACATTCGACCCTCTAATTTCACGTTTATTTTTTAGGATTTTAACGTACTATGGGTAATGTTTTACGCGCATGACACCTGTATGCATTAATTCTAATGTTACGAGTGGCATCGCATGGACCATACTTCATAGTGTCCACATAATAAAAAAAACTCGTACAAGTTCACAAGGCTATCTCAGGACCAGGCGATGAGAGGTGTATTGGAGGGTACACTGCAAAAACTCCGGTGTTGATTTAACACCAGCCTGGAATCTATATAATGTCCAAACCAGAGAAGTATTCAAACGACACCAGTTTGGAATCAAACCGATGCAGTTTTGATACTAATTGGTGTTGTATAAACACCTATCTGGTGTTAGACCAAAACGAAACTGGTGTTGTTTAAAACTTCTCTGGTGTGGACATATATAGATTCTGGTCTGGTGTCAATCAACACCAGAGTTTTTGCAGTGTATTGGCGAACTAAAAACTAAATCCAATCATAGTTATGTCCATAAATGACGATTTATTTTTAAAATGAGCTGGCTACGATACCATTTTCTGGTCAGATACATATCCTATCCAATGGTAGTAAACATTCGACCCTCTAATTTCACGTTTATTTTTTAGGATTTTAACGTACTATGGGTAATGTTTTACGCGCATGACACCTGTATGCATTAATTCTAATGTTACGAGTGGCATCGCATGGACCATACTTCATAGTGTCCACATAATAAAAAAAATTCGTACAAGTTCACAAGGCTATCTCAGGACCAGGCGATGAGAGGTGTATTGGAGGGTACACTGCAAAAACTCCGGTGTTGATTTAACACCAGCCTGGAATCTATATAATGTCCAAACCAGAGAAGTATTCAAACGACACCAGTTTGGAATCAAACCGATGCAGTTTTGATACTAATTGGTGTTGTATAAACACCTATCTGGTGTTAGACCAAAACGAAACTGGTGTTGTTTAAAACTTCTCTGGTGTGGACATATATAGATTCTGGTCTGGTGTCAATCAACACCAGAGTTTTTGCAGTGTATTGGCGAACTAAAAACTAAATCCAATCATAGTTATGTCCATAAATGACGATTTATTTTTAAAATGAGCTGGCTACGATACCCTTTTCTGGTCAAATACATATCCTATCCAATGGTAGTAAACATTCGACCCTCTAATTTCACGTTTATTTTTTAGGATTTTAACGTACTATGGGTAATGTTTTACGCGCATGACACCTGTATGCATTAATTCTAATGTTACGAGTGGCATCGCATGGACCATACTTCATAGTGTCCACATAATAAAAAAAACTCGTACAAGTTCAGAAGGCTATCTCAGGACCAGGCGATGAGAGGTGTATTGGAAGGTACACTGCAAAAACTCCGGTGTTGATTTAACACCAGCCTGGAATCTATATAATGTCCAAACCAGAGAAGTATTCAAACGACACCAGTTTGGAATCAAACCGATGCAGTTTTGATACTAATTGGTGTTGTATAAACACCTATCTGGTGTTAGACCAAAACGAAACTGGTGTTGTTTAAAACTTCTCTGGTGTGGACATATATAGATTCTGGTCTGGTGTCAATCAACACCAGAGTTTTTGCAGTGTATTGGCGAACTAAAAACTAAATCCAATCATAGTTATGTCCATAAATGACGATTTATTTTTAAAATGAGCTGGCTACGATACCATTTTCTGGTCAGATACATATCCTATCCAATGGTAGTAAACATTCGACCCTCTAATTTCACGTTTATTTTTTAGGATTTTAACGTACTATGGGTAATGTTTTACGCGCATGACACCTGTATGCATTAATTCTAATGTTACGAGTGGCATCGCATGGACCATACTTCATAGTGTCCACATAATAAAAAAAATTCGTACAAGTTCACAAGGCTATCTCAGGACCAGGCGATGAGAGGTGTATTGGAGGGTACACTGCAAAAACTCCGGTGTTGATTTAACACCAGCCTGGAATCTATATAATGTCCAAACCAGAGAAGTATTCAAACGACACCAGTTTGGAATCAAACCGATGCAGTTTTGATACTAATTGGTGTTGTATAAACACCTATCTGGTGTTAGACCAAAACGAAACTGGTGTTGTTTAAAACTTCTCTGGTGTGGACATATATAGATTCTGGTCTGGTGTCAATCAACACCAGAGTTTTTGCAGTGTATTGGCGAACTAAAAACTAAATCCAATCATAGTTATGTCCATAAATGACGATTTATTTTTAAAATGAGCTGGCTACGATACCCTTTTCTGGTCAGATACATATCCTATCCAATGGTAGTAAACATTCGACCCTCTAATTTCACGTTTATTTTTTAGGATTTTAACGTACTATGGGTAATGTTTTACGCGCATGACACCTGTATGCATTAATTCTAATGTTACGAGTGGCATCGCATGGACCATACTTCATAGTGTCCACATAATAAAAAAAACTCGTACAAGTTCACAAGGCTATCTCAGGACCAGGCGATGAGAGGTGTATTGGAGGGTACACTGCAAAAACTCCGGTGTTGATTTAACACCAGCCTGGAATCTATATAATGTCCAAACCAGAGAAGTATTCAAACGACACCAGTTTGGAATCAAACCGATGCAGTTTTGATACTAATTGGTGTTGTATAAACACCTATCTGGTGTTAGACCAAAACGAAACTGGTGTTGTTTAAAACTTCTCTGGTGTGGACATATATAGATTCTGGTCTGGTGTCAATCAACACCAGAGTTTTTGCAGTGTATTGGCGAACTAAAAACTAAATCCAATCATAGTTATGTCCATAAATGACGATTTATTTTTAAAATGAGCTGGCTACGATACCCTTTTCTGGTCAGATACATATCCTATCCAATGGTAGTAAACATTCGACCCTCTAATTTCACGTTTATTTTTTAGGATTTTAACGTACTATGGGTAATGTTTTACGCGCATGACACCTGTATGCATTAATTCTAATGTTACGAGTGGCATCGCATGGACCATACTTCATAGTGTCCACATAATAAAAAAAACTCGTACAAGTTCACAAGGCTATCTCAGGACCAGGCGATGAGAGGTGTATTGGAGGGTACACTGCAAAAACTCCGGTGTTGATTTAACACCAGCCTGGAATCTATATAATGTCCAAACCAGAGAAGTATTCAAACGACACCAGTTTGGAATCAAACCGATGCAGTTTTGATACTAATTGGTGTTGTATAAACACCTATCTGGTGTTAGACCAAAACGAAACTGGTGTTGTTTAAAACTTCTCTGGTGTGGACATATATAGATTCTGGTCTGGTGTCAATCAACACCAGAGTTTTTGCAGTGTATTGGCGAACTAAAAACTAAATCCAATCATAGTTATGTCCATAAATGACGATTTATTTTTAAAATGAGCTGGCTACGATACCCTTTTCTGGTCAGATACATATCCTATCCAATGGTAGTAAACATTCGACCCTCTAATTTCACGTTTATTTTTTAGGATTTTAACGTACTATGGGTAATGTTTTACGCGCATGACACCTGTATGCATTAATTCTAATGTTACGAGTGGCATCGCATGGACCATACTTCATAGTGTCCACATAATAAAAAAAACTCGTACAAGTTCACAAGGCTATCTCAGGACCAGGCGATGAGAGGTGTATTGGAGGGTACACTGCAAAAACTCCGGTGTTGATTTAACACCAGCCTGGAATCTATATAATGTCCAAACCAGAGAAGTAATCAAACGACACCAGTTTGGAATCAAACCGATGCAGTTTTGATACTAATTGGTGTTGTATAAACACCTATCTGGTGTTAGACCAAAACGAAACTGGTGTTGTTTAAAACTTCTCTGGTGTGGACATATATAGATTCTGGTCTGGTGTCAATCAACACCAGAGTTTTTGCAGTGTATTGGCGAACTAAAAACTAAATCCAATCATAGTTATGTCCATAAATGACGATTTATTTTTAAAATGAGCTGGCTACGATACCCTTTTCTGGTCAGATACATATCCTATCCAATGGTAGTAAACATTCGACCCTCTAATTTCACGTTTATTTTTTAGGATTTTAACGTACTATGGGTAATGTTTTACGCGCATGACACCTGTATGCATTAATTCTAATGTTACGAGTGGCATCGCATGGACCATACTTCATAGTGTCCACATAATAAAAAAAACTCGTACAAGTTCACAAGGCTATCTCAGGACCAGGCGATGAGAGGTGTATTGGAGGGTACACTGCAAAAACTCCGGTGTTGATTTAACACCAGCCTGGAATCTATATAATGTCCAAACCAGAGAAGTATTCAAACGACACCAGTTTGGAATCAAACCGATGCAGTTTTGATACTAATTGGTGTTGTATAAACACCTATCTGGTGTTAGACCAAAACGAAACTGGTGTTGTTTAAAACTTCTCTGGTGTGGACATATATAGATTCTGGTCTGGTGTCAATCAACACCAGAGTTTTTGCAGTGTATTGGCGAACTAAAAACTAAATCCAATCATAGTTATGTCCATAAATGACGATTTATTTTTAAAATGAGCTGGCTACGATACCCTTTTCTGGTCAGATACATATCCTATCCAATGGTAGTAAACATTCGACCCTCTAATTTCACGTTTATTTTTTAGGATTTTAACGTACTATGGGTAATGTTTTACGCGCATGACACCTGTATGCATTAATTCTAATGTTACGAGTGGCATCGCATGGACCATACTTCATAGTGTCCACATAATAAAAAAAACTCGTACAAGTTCACAAGGCTATCTCAGGACCAGGCGATGAGAGGTGTATTGGAGGGTACACTGCAAAAACTCCGGTGTTGATTTAACACCAGCCTGGAATCTATATAATGTCCAAACCAGAGAAGTATTCAAACGACACCAGTTTGGAATCAAACCGATGCAGTTTTGATACTAATTGGTGTTGTATAAACACCTATCTGGTGTTAGACCAAAACGAAACTGGTGTTGTTTAAAACTTCTCTGGTGTGGACATATATAGATTCTGGTCTGGTGTCAATCAACACCAGAGTTTTTGCAGTGTATTGGCGAACTAAAAACTAAATCCAATCATAGTTATGTCCATAAATGACGATTTATTTTTAAAATGAGCTGGCTACGATACCCTTTTCTGGTCAGATACATATCCTATCCAATGGTAGTAAACATTCGACCCTCTAATTTCACGTTTATTTTTTAGGATTTTAACGTACTATGGGTAATGTTTTACGCGCATGACAC
This sequence comes from Lytechinus pictus, assembly GCF_037042905.1. Taxonomy (NCBI): domain Eukaryota; kingdom Metazoa; phylum Echinodermata; class Echinoidea; order Temnopleuroida; family Toxopneustidae; genus Lytechinus; species Lytechinus pictus. The sequence continues at coordinate 234,936 of NW_026974169.1, read as the reverse complement.
CTGTATGCATTAATTATAATGTTACGAGTGGCATCGCATGGACCATACTTCATAGTGTCCACATAATAAAAAAAACTCGTACAAGTTCACAAGGCTATCTCAGGACCAGGCGATGAGAGGTGTATTGGAGGGTACACTGCAAAAACTCCGGTGTTGATTTAACACCAGCCTGGAATCTATATAATGTCCAAACCAGAGAAGTATTCAAACGACACCAGTTTGGAATCAAACCGATGCAGTTTTGATACTAATTGGTGTTGTATAAACACCTATCTGGTGTTAGACCAAAACGAAACTGGTGTTGTTTAAAACTTCTCTGGTGTGGACATATATAGATTCTGGTCTGGTGTCAATCAACACCAGAGTTTTTGCAGTGTATTGGCGAACTAAAAACTAAATCCAATCATAGTTATGTCCATAAATGACGATTTATTTTTAAAATGAGCTGGCTACGATACCCTTTTCTGGTCAGATACATATCCTATCCAATGGTAGTAAACATTCGACCCTCTAATTTCACGTTTATTTTTTAGGATTTTAACGTACTATGGGTAATGTTTTACGCGCATGACACCTGTATGCATTAATTCTAATGTTACGAGTGGCATCGCATGGACCATACTTCATAGTGTCCACATAATAAAAAAAACTCGTACAAGTTCACAAGGCTATCTCAGGACCAGGCGATGAGAGGTGTATTGGAGGGTACACTGCAAAAACTCCGGTGTTGATTTAACACCAGCCTGGAATCTATATAATGTCCAAACCAGAGAAGTATTCAAACGACACCAGTTTGGAATCAAACCGATGCAGTTTTGATACTAATTGGTGTTGTATAAACACCTATCTGGTGTTAGACCAAAACGAAACTGGTGTTGTTTAAAACTTCTCTGGTGTGGACATATATAGATTCTGGTCTGGTGTCAATCAACACCAGAGTTTTTGCAGTGTATTGGCGAACTAAAAACTAAATCCAATCATAGTTATGTCCATAAATGACGATTTATTTTTAAAATGAGCTGGCTACGATACCCTTTTCTGGTCAGATACATATCCTATCCAATGGTAGTAAACATTCGACCCTCTAATTTCACGTTTATTTTTTAGGATTTTAACGTACTATGGGTAATGTTTTACGCGCATGACACCTGTATGCATTAATTCTAATGTTACGAGTGGCATCGCATGGACCATACTTCATAGTGTCCACATAATAAAAAAAACTCGTACAAGTTCACAAGGCTATCTCAGGACCAGGCGATGAGAGGTGTATTGGAGGGTACACTGCAAAAACTCCGGTGTTGATTTAACACCAGCCTGGAATCTATATAATGTCCAAACCAGAGAAGTATTCAAACGACACCAGTTTGGAATCAAACCGATGCAGTTTTGATACTAATTGGTGTTGTATAAACACCTATCTGGTGTTAGAACAAAACGAAACTGGTGTTGTTTAAAACTTCTCTGGTGTGGACATATATAGATTCTGGTCTGGTGTCAATCAACACCAGAGTTTTTGCAGTGTATTGGCGAACTAAAAACTAAATCCAATCATAGTTATGTCCATAAATGACGATTTATTTTTAAAATGAGCTGGCTACGATACCCTTTTCTGGTCAGATACATATCCTATCCAATGGTAGTAAACATTCGACCCTCTAATTTCACGTTTATTTTTTAGGATTTTAACGTACTATGGGTAATGTTTTACGCGCATGACACCTGTATGCATTAATTATAATGTTACGAGTGGCATCGCATGGACCATACTTCATAGTGTCCACATAATAAAAAAAAACTCGTACAAGTTCACAAGGCTATCTCAGGACCAGGCGATGAGAGGTGTATTGGAGGGTACACTGCAAAAACTCCGGTGTTGATTTAACACCAGCCTGGAATCTATATAATGTCCAAACCAGAGAAGTATTCAAACGACACCAGTTTGGAATCAAACCGATGCAGTTTTGATACTAATTGGTGTTGTATAAACACCTATCTGGTGTTAGACCAAAACGAAACTGGTGTTGTTTAAAACTTCTCTGGTGTGGACATATATAGATTCTGGTCTGGTGTCAATCAACACCAGAGTTTTTGCAGTGTATTGGCGAACTAAAAACTAAATCCAATCATAGTTATGTCCATAAATGACGATTTATTTTTAAAATGAGCTGGCTACGATACCCTTTTCTGGTCAGATACATATCCTATCCAATGGTAGTAAACATTCGACCCTCTAATTTCACGTTTATTTTTTAGGATTTTAACGTACTATGGGTAATGTTTTACGCGCATGACACCTGTATGCATTAATTATAATGTTACGAGTGGCATCGCATGGACCATACTTCATAGTGTCCACATAATAAAACAAACTCGTACAAGTTCACAAGGCTATCTCAGGACCAGGCGATGAGAGGTGTATTGGAGGGTACACTGCAAAAACTCCGGTGTTGATTTAACACCAGCCTGGAATCTATATAATGTCCAAAGCAGAGAAGTATTCAAACGACACCAGTTTGGAATCAAACCGATGCAGTTTTGATACTAATTGGTGTTGTATAAACACCTATCTGGTGTTAGACCAAAACGAAACTGGTGTTGTTTAAAACTTCTCTGGTGTGGACATATATAGATTCTGGTCTGGTGTCAATCAACACCAGAGTTTTTGCAGTGTATTGGCGAACTAAAAACTAAATCCAATCATAGTTATGTCCATAAATGACGATTTATTTTTAAAATGAGCTGGCTACGATACCCTTTTCTGGTCAGATACATATCCTATCCAATGGTAGTAAACATTCGACCCTCTAATTTCACGTTTATTTTTTAGGATTTTAACGTACTATGGGTAATGTTTTACGCGCATGACACCTGTATGCATTAATTCTAATGTTACGAGTGGCATCGCATGGACCATACTTCATAGTGTCCACAAAATAAAAAAAACTCGTACAAGTTCACAAGGCTATCTCAGGACCAGGCGATGAGAGGTGTATTGGAGGGTACACTGCAAAAACTCCGGTGTTGATTTAACACCAGCCTGGAATCTATATAATGTCCAAACCAGAGAAGTATTCAAACGACACCAGTTTGGAATCAAACCGATGCAGTTTTGATACTAATTGGTGTTGTATAAACACCTATCTGGTGTTAGACCAAAACGAAACTGGTGTTGTTTAAAACTTCTCTGGTGTGGACATATATAGATTCTGGTCTGGTGTCAATCAACACCAGAGTTTTTGCAGTGTATTGGCGAACTAAAAACTAAATCCAATCATAGTTATGTCCATAAATGACGATTTATTTTTAAAATGAGCTGGCTACGATACCCTTTTCTGGTCAGATACATATCCTATCCAATGGTAGTAAACATTCGACCCTCTAATTTCACGTTTATTTTTTAGGATTTTAACGTACTATGGGTAATGTTTTACGCGCATGACACCTGTATGCATTAATTCTAATGTTACGAGTGGCATCGCATGGACCATACTTCATAGTGTCCACATAATAAAAAAAATTCGTACAAGTTCACAAGGCTATCTCAGGACCAGGCGATGAGAGGTGTATTGGAGGGTACACTGCAAAAACTCCGGTGTTGATTTAACACCAGCCTGGAATCTATATAATGTCCAAACCAGAGAAGTATTCAAACGACACCAGTTTGGAATCAAACCGATGCAGTTTTGATACTAATTGGTGTTGTATAAACACCTATCTGGTGTTAGACCAAAACGAAACTGGTGTTGTTTAAAACTTCTCTGGTGTGGACATATATAGATTCTGGTCTGGTGTCAATCAACACCAGAGTTTTTGCAGTGTATTGGCGAACTAAAAACTAAATCCAATCATAGTTATGTCCATAAATGACGATTTATTTTTAAAATGAGCTGGCTACGATACCCTTTTCTGGTCAGATACATATCCTATCCAATGGTAGTAAACATTCGACCCTCTAATTTCACGTTTATTTTTTAGGATTTTAACGTACTATGGGTAATGTTTTACGCGCATGACACCTGTATGCATTAATTCTAATGTTACGAGTGGCATCGCATGGACCATACTTCATAGTGTCCACATAATAAAAAAAACTCGTACAAGTTCACAAGGCTATCTCAGGACCAGGCGATGAGAGGTGTATTGGAGGGTACACTGCAAAAACTCCGGTGTTGATTTAACACCAGCCTGGAATCTATATAATGTCCAAACCAGAGAAGTATTCAAACGACACCAGTTTGGAATCAAACCGATGCAGTTTTGATACTAATTGGTGTTGTATAAACACCTATCTGGTGTTAGACCAAAACGAAACTGGTGTTGTTTAAAACTTCTCTGGTGTGGACATATATAGATTCTGGTCTGGTGTCAATCAACACCAGAGTTTTTGCAGTGTATTGGCGAACTAAAAACTAAATCCAATCATAGTTATGTCCATAAATGACGATTTATTTTTAAAATGAGCTGGCTACGATACCCTTTTCTGGTCAGATACATATCCTATCCAATGGTAGTAAACATTCGACCCTCTAATTTCACGTTTATTTTTTAGGATTTTAACGTACTATGGGTAATGTTTTACGCGCATGACACCTGTATGCATTAATTCTAATGTTACGAGTGGCATCGCATGGACCATACTTCATAGTGTCCACATAATAAAAAAAATTCGTACAAGTTCACAAGGCTATCTCAGGACCAGGCGATGAGAGGTGTATTGGAGGGTACACTGCAAAAACTCCGGTGTTGATTTAACACCAGCCTGGAATCTATATAATGTCCAAACCAGAGAAGTATTCAAACGACACCAGTTTGGAATCAAACCGATGCAGTTTTGATACTAATTGGTGTTGTATAAACATCTATCTGGTGTTAGACCAAAACGAAACTGGTGTTGTTTAAAACTTCTCTGGTGTGGACATATATTGATTCTGGTCTGGTGTCAATCAACACCAGAGTTTTTGCAGTGTATTGGCGAACTAAAAACTAAATCCAATCATAGTTATGTCCATAAATGACGATTTATTTTTAAAATGAGCTGGCTACGATACCCTTTTCTGGTCAGATACATATCCTATCCAATGGTAGTAAACATTCGACCCTCTAATTTCACGTTTATTTTTTAGGATTTTAACGTACTATGGGTAAAGTTTTACGCGCATGACACCTGTATGCATTAATTCTAATGTTACGAGTGGCATCGCATGGACCATACTTCATAGTGTCCACATAATAAAAAAAACTCGTACAAGTTCACAAGGCTATCTCAGGACCAGGCGATGAGAGGTGTATTGGAGGGTACACTGCAAAAACTCCGGTGTTGATTTAACACCAGCCTGGAATCTATATAATGTCCAAACCAGAGAAGTATTCAAACGACACCAGTTTGGAATCAAACCGATGCAGTTTTGATACTAATTGGTGTTGTATAAACACCTATCTGGTGTTAGACCAAAACGAAACTGGTGTTGTTTAAAACTTCTCTGGTGTGGACATATATAGATTCTGGTCTGGTGTCAATCAACACCAGAGTTTTTGCAGTGTATTGGCGAACTAAAAACTAAATCCAATCATAGTTATGTCCATAAATGACGATTTATTTTTAAAATGAGCTGGCTACGATACCCTTTTCTGGTCAGATACATATCCTATCCAATGGTAGTAAACATTCGACCCTCTAATTTCACGTTTATTTTTTAGGATTTTAACGTACTATGGGTAAAGTTTTACGCGCATGACACCTGTATGCATTAATTCTAATGTTACGAGTGGCATCGCATGGACCATACTTCATAGTGTCCACATAATAAAAAAAACTCGTACAAGTTCACAAGGCTATCTCAGGACCAGGCGATGAGAGGTGTATTGGAGGGTACACTGCAAAAACTCCGGTGTTGATTTAACACCAGCCTGGAATCTATATAATGTCCAAACCAGAGAAGTATTCAAACGACACCAGTTTGGAATCAAACCGATGCAGTTTTGATACTAATTGGTGTTGTATAAACACCTATCTGGTGTTAGACCAAAACGAAACTGGTGTTGTTTAAAACTTCTCTGGTGTGGACATATATAGATTCTGGTCTGGTGTCAATCAACACCAGAGTTTTTGCAGTGTATTGGCGAACTAAAAACTAAATCCAATCATAGTTATGTCCATAAATGACGATTTATTTTTAAAATGAGCTGGCTACGATACCCTTTTCTGGTCAGATACATATCCTATCCAATGGTAGTAAACATTCGACCCTCTAATTTCACGTTTATTTTTTAGGATTTTAACGTACTATGGGTAATGTTTTACGCGCATGACACCTGTATGCATTAATTCTAATGTTACGAGTGGCATCGCATGGACCATACTTCATAGTGTCCACATAATAAAAAAAACTCGTACAAGTTCACAAGGCTATCTCAGGACCAGGCGATGAGAGGTGTATTGGAGGGTACACTGCAAAAACTCCGGTGTTGATTTAACACCAGCCTGGAATCTATATAATGTCCAAACCAGAGAAGTATTCAAACGACACCAGTTTGGAATCAAACCGATGCAGTTTTGATACTAATTGGTGTTGTATAAACACCTATCTGGTGTTAGACCAAAACGAAACTGGTGTTGTTTAAAACTTCTCTGGTGTGGACATATATAGATTCTGGTCTGGTGTCAATCAACACCAGAGTTTTTGCAGTGTATTGGCGAACTAAAAACTAAATCCAATCATAGTTATGTCCATAAATGACGATTTATTTTTAAAATGAGCTGGCTACGATACCCTTTTCTGGTCAGATACATATCCTATCCAATGGTAGTAAACATTCGACCCTCTAATTTCACGTTTATTTTTTAGGATTTTAACGTACTATGGGTAATGTTTTACGCGCATGACACCTGTATGCATTAATTCTAATGTTACGAGTGGCATCGCATGGACCATACTTCATAGTGTCCACATAATAAAAAAAACTCGTACAAGTTCACAAGGCTATCTCAGGACCAGGCGATGAGAGGTGTATTGGAGGGTACACTGCAAAAACTCCGGTGTTGATTTAACACCAGCCTGGAATCTATATAATGTCCAAACCAGAGAAGTATTCAAACGACACCAGTTTGGAATCAAACCGATGCAGTTTTGATACTAATTGGTGTTGTATAAACACCTATCTGGTGTTAGACCAAAACGAAACTGGTGTTGTTTAAAACTTCTCTGGTGTGGACATATATAGATTCTGGTCTGGTGTCAATCAACACCAGAGTTTTTGCAGTGTATTGGCGAACTAAAAACTAAATCCAATCATAGTTATGTCCATAAATGACGATTTATTTTTAAAATGAGCTGGCTACGATACCCTTTTCTGGTCAGATACATATCCTATCCAATGGTAGTAAACATTCGACCCTCTAATTTCACGTTTATTTTTTAGGATTTTAACGTACTATGGGTAATGTTTTACGCGCATGACACCTGTATGCATTAATTCTAATGTTACGAGTGGCATCGCATGGACCATACTTCATAGTGTCCACATAATAAAAAAAACTCGTACAAGTTCACAAGGCTATCTCAGGACCAGGCGATGAGAGGTGTATTGGAGGGTACACTGCAAAAACTCCGGTGTTGATTTAACACCAGCCTGGAATCTATATAATGTCCAAACCAGAGAAGTATTCAAACGACACCAGTTTGGAATCAAACCGATGCAGTTTTGATACTAATTGGTGTTGTATAAACACCTATCTGGTGTTAGACCAAAACGAAACTGGTGTTGTTTAAAACTTCTCTGGTGTGGACATATATAGATTCTGGTCTGGTGTCAATCAACACCAGAGTTTTTGCAGTGTATTGGCGAACTAAAAACTAAATCCAATCATAGTTATGTCCATAAATGACGATTTATTTTTAAAATGAGCTGGCTACGATACCCTTTTCTGGTCAGATACATATCCTATCCAATGGTAGTAAACATTCGACCCTCTAATTTCACGTTTATTTTTTAGGATTTTAACGTACTATGGGTAATGTTTTACGCGCATGACACCTGTATGCATTAATTCTAATGTTACGAGTGGCATCGCATGGACCATACTTCATAGTGTCCACATAATAAAAAAAACTCGTACAAGTTCACAAGGCTATCTCAGGACCAGGCGATGAGAGGTGTATTGGAGGGTACACTGCAAAAACTCCGGTGTTGATTTAACACCAGCCTGGAATCTATATAATGTCCAAACCAGAGAAGTATTCAAACGACACCAGTTTGGAATCAAACCGATGCAGTTTTGATACTAATTGGTGTTGTATAAACACCTATCTGGTGTTAGACCAAAACGAAACTGGTGTTGTTTAAAACTTCTCTGGTGTGGACATATATAGATTCTGGTCTGGTGTCAATCAACACCAGAGTTTTTGCAGTGTATTGGCGAACTAAAAACTAAATCCAATCATAGTTATGTCCATAAATGACGATTTATTTTTAAAATGAGCTGGCTACGATACCCTTTTCTGGTCAGATACATATCCTATCCAATGGTAGTAAACATTCGACCCTCTAATTTCACGTTTATTTTTTAGGATTTTAACGTACTATGGGTAATGTTTTACGCGCATGACACCTGTATGCATTAATTCTAATGTTACGAGTGGCATCGCATGGACCATACTTCATAGTGTCCACATAATAAAAAAAAACTCGTACAAGTTCACAAGGCTATCTCAGGACCAGGCGATGAGAGGTGTATTGGAGGGTACACTGCAAAAACTCCGGTGTTGATTTAACACCAGCCTGGAATCTATATAATGTCCAAACCAGAGAAGTATTCAAACGACACCAGTTTGGAATCAAACCGATGCAGTTTTGATACTAATTGGTGTTGTATAAACATCTATCTGGTGTTAGACCAAAACGAAACTGGTGTTGTTTAAAACTTCTCTGGTGTGGACATATATAGATTCTGGTCTGGTGTCAATCAACACCAGAGTTTTTGCAGTGTATTGGCGAACTAAAAACTAAATCCAATCATAGTTATGTCCATAAATGACGATTTATTTTTAAAATGAGCTGGCTACGATACCCTTTTCTGGTCAGATACATATCCTATCCAATGGTAGTAAACATTCGACCCTCTAATTTCACGTTTATTTTTTAGGATTTTAACGTACTATGGGTAAAGTTTTACGCGCATGACACCTGTATGCATTAATTCTAATGTTACGAGTGGCATCGCATGGACCATACTTCATAGTGTCCACATAATAAAAAAAACTCGTACAAGTTCACAAGGCTATCTCAGGACCAGGCGATGAGAGGTGTATTGGAGGGTACACTGCAAAAACTCCGGTGTTGATTTAACACCAGCCTGGAATCTATATAATGTCCAAACCAGAGAAGTATTCAAACGACACCAGTTTGGAATCAAACCGATGCAGTTTTGATACTAATTGGTGTTGTATAAACACCTATCTGGTGTTAGACCAAAACGAAACTGGTGTTGTTTAAAACTTCTCTGGTGTGGACATATATAGATTCTGGTCTGGTGTCAATCAACACCAGAGTTTTTGCAGTGTATTGGCGAACTAAAAACTAAATCCAATCATAGTTATGTCCATAAATGACGATTTATTTTTAAAATGAGCTGGCTACGATACCCTTTTCTGGTCAGATACATATCCTATCCAATGGTAGTAAACATTCGACCCTCTAATTTCACGTTTATTTTTTAGGATTTTAACGTACTATGGGTAATGTTTTACGCGCATGACACCTGTATGCATTAATTCTAATGTTACGAGTGGCATCGCATGGACCATACTTCATAGTGTCCACATAATAAAAAAAACTCGTACAAGTTCACAAGGCTATCTCAGGACCAGGCGATGAGAGGTGTATTGGAGGGTACACTGCAAAAACTCCGGTGTTGATTTAACACCAGCCTGGAATCTATATAATGTCCAAACCAGAGAAGTATTCAAACGACACCAGTTTGGAATCAAACCGATGCAGTTTTGATACTAATTGGTGTTGTATAAACACCTATCTGGTGTTAGACCAAAACGAAACTGGTGTTGTTTAAAACTTCTCTGGTGTGGACATATATAGATTCTGGTCTGGTGTCAATCAACACCAGAGTTTTTGCAGTGTATTGGCGAACTAAAAACTAAATCCAATCATAGTTATGTCCATAAATGACGATTTATTTTTAAAATGAGCTGGCTACGATACCCTTTTCTGGTCAGATACATATCCTATCCAATGGTAGTAAACATTCGACCCTCTAATTTCACGTTTATTTTTTAGGATTTTAACGTACTATGGGTAATGTTTTACGCGCATGACACCTGTATGCATTAATTCTAATGTTACGAGTGGCATCGCATGGACCATACTTCATAGTGTCCACATAATAAAAAAAACTCGTACAAGTTCACAAGGCTATCTCAGGACCAGGCGATGAGAGATGTATTGGAGGGTACACTGCAAAAACTCCGGTGTTGATTTAACACCAGCCTGGAATCTATATAATGTCCAAACCAGAGAAGTATTCAAACGACACCAGTTTGGAATCAAACCGATGCAGTTTTGATACTAATTGGGGTTGTATAAACACCTATCTGGTGTTAGACCAAAACGAAACTGGTGTTGTTTAAAACTTCTCTGGTGTGGACATATATAGATTCTGGTCTGGTGTCAATCAACACCAGAGTTTTTGCAGTGTATTGGCGAACTAAAAACTAAATCCAATCATAGTTATGTCCATAAATGACGATTTATTTTTAAAATGAGCTGGCTACGATACCCTTTTCTGGTCAGATACATATCCTATCCAATGGTAGTAAACATTCGACCCTCTAATTTCACGTTTATTTTTTAGGATTTTAACGTACTATGGGTAATGTTTTACGCGCATGACACCTGTATGCATTAATTCTAATGTTACGAGTGGCATCGCATGGACCATACTTCATAGTGTCCACATAATAAAAAAAAACTCGTACAAGTTCACAAGGCTATCTCAGGACCAGGCGATGAGAGGTGTATTGGAGGGTACACTGCAAAAACTCCGGTGTTGATTTAACACCAGCCTGGAATCTATATAATGTCCAAACCAGAGAAGTATTCAAACGACACCAGTTTGGAATCAAACCGATGCAGTTTTGATACTAATTGGTGTTGTATAAACACCTATCTGGTGTTAGACCAAAACGAAACTGGTGTTGTTTAAAACTTCTCTGGTGTGGACATATATAGATTCTGGTCTGGTGTCAATCAACACCAGAGTTTTTGCAGTGTATTGGCGAACTAAAAACTAAATCCAATCATAGTTATGTCCATAAATGACGATTTATTTTTAAAATGAGCTGGCTACGATACCCTTTTCTGGTCAGATACATATCCTATCCAATGGTAGTAAACATTCGACCCTCTAATTTCACGTTTATTTTTTAGGATTTTAACGTACTATGGGTAATGTTTTACGCGCATGACACCTGTATGCATTAATTCTAATGTTACGAGTGGCATCGCATGGACCATACTTCATAGTGTCCACATAATAAAAAAAACTCGTACAAGTTCACAAGGCTATCTCAGGACCAGGCGATGAGAGGTGTATTGGAGGGTACACTGCAAAAACTCCGGTGTTGATTTAACACCAGCCTGGAATCTATATAATGTCCAAACCAGAGAAGTATTCAAACGACACCAGTTTGGAATCAAACCGATGCAGTTTTGATACTAATTGGTGTTGTATAAACACCTATCTGGTGTTAGACCAAAACGAAACTGGTGTTGTTTAAAACTTCTCTGGTGTGGACATATATAGATTCTGGTCTGGTGTCAATCAACACCAGAGTTTTTGCAGTGTATTGGCGAACTAAAAACTAAATCCAATCATAGTTATGTCCATAAATGACGATTTATTTTTAAAATGAGCTGGCTACGATACCCTTTTCTGGTCAGATACATATCCTATCCAATGGTAGTAAACATTCGACCCTCTAATTTCACGTTTATTTTTTAGGATTTTAACGTACTATGGGTAATGTTTTACGCGCATGACACCTGTATGCATTAATTCTAATGTTACGAGTGGCATCGCATGGACCATACTTCATAGTGTCCACATAATAAAAAAAAACTCGTACAAGTTCACAAGGCTATCTCAGGACCAGGCGATGAGAGGTGTATTGGAGGGTACACTGCAAAAACTCCGGTGTTGATTTAACACCAGCCTGGAATCTATATAATGTCCAAACCAGAGAAGTATTCAAACGACACCAGTTTGGAATCAAACCGATGCAGTTTTGATACTAATTGGTGTTGTATAAACACCTATCTGGTGTTAGACCAAAACGAAACTGGTGTTGTTTAAAACTTCTCTGGTGTGGACATATATAGATTCTGGTCTGGTGTCAATCAACACCAGAGTTTTTGCAGTGTATTGGCGAACTAAAAACTAAATCCAATCATAGTTATGTCCATAAATGACGATTTATTTTTAAAATGAGCTGGCTACGATACCCTTTTCTGGTCAGATACATATCCTATCCAATGGTAGTAAACATTCGACCCTCTAATTTCACGTTTATTTTTTAGGATTTTAACGTACTATGGGTAATGTTTTACGCGCATGACACCTGTATGCATTAATTCTAATGTTACGAGTGGCATCGCATGGACCATACTTCATAGTGTCCACATAATAAAAAAAACTCGTACAAGTTCACAAGGCTATCTCAGGACCAGGCGATGAGAGGTGTATTGGAGGGTACACTGCAAAAACTCCGGTGTTGATTTAACACCAGCCTGGAATCTATATAATGTCCAAACCAGAGAAGTATTCAAACGACACCAGTTTGGAATCAAACCGATGCAGTTTTGATACTAATTGGTGTTGTATAAACACCTATCTGGTGTTAGACCAAAACGAAACTGGTGTTGTTTAAAACTTCTCTGGTGTGGACATATATAGATTCTGGTCTGGTGTCAATCAACACCAGAGTTTTTGCAGTGTATTGGCGAACTAAAAACTAAATCCAATCATAGTTATGTCCATAAATGACGATTTATTTTTAAAATGAGCTGGCTACGATACCCTTTTCTGGTCAGATACATATCCTATCCAATGGTAGTAAACATTCGACCCTCTAATTTCACGTTTATTTTTTAGGATTTTAACGTACTATGGGTAATGTTTTACGCGCATGACACCTGTATGCATTAATTCTAATGTTACGAGTGGCATCGCATGGACCATACTTCATAGTGTCCACATAATAAAAAAAACTCGTACAAGTTCACAAGGCTATCTCAGGACCAGGCGATGAGAGATGTATTGGAGGGTACACTGCAAAAACTCCGGTGTTGATTTAACACCAGCCTGGAATCTATATAATGTCCAAACCAGAGAAGTATTCAAACGACACCAGTTTGGAATCAAACCGATGCAGTTTTGATACTAATTGGTGTTGTATAAACACCTATCTGGTGTTAGACCAAAACGAAACTGGTGTTGTTTAAAACTTCTCTGGTGTGGACATATATAGATTCTGGTCTGGTGTCAATCAACACCAGAGTTTTTGCAGTGTATTGGCGAACTAAAAACTAAATCCAATCATAGTTATGTCCATAAATGACGATTTATTTTTAAAATGAGCTGGCTACGATACCCTTTTCTGGTCAGATACATATCCTATCCAATGGTAGTAAACATTCGACCCTCTAATTTCACGTTTATTTTTTAGGATTTTAACGTACTATGGGTAATGTTTTACGCGCATGACACCTGTATGCATTAATTCTAATGTTACGAGTGGCATCGCATGGACCATACTTCATAGTGTCCACATAATAAAAAAAAACTCGTACAAGTTCACAAGGCTATCTCAGGACCAGGCGATGAGAGGTGTATTGGAGGGTACACTGCAAAAACTCCGGTGTTGATTTAACACCAGCCTGGAATCTATATAATGTCCAAACCAGAGAAGTATTCAAACGACACCAGTTTGGAATCAAACCGATGCAGTTTTGATACTAATTGGTGTTGTATAAACACCTATCTGGTGTTAGACCAAAACGAAACTGGTGTTGTTTAAAACTTCTCTGGTGTGGACATATATAGATTCTGGTCTGGTGTCAATCAACACCAGAGTTTTTGCAGTGTATTGGCGAACTAAAAACTAAATCCAATCATAGTTATGTCCATAAATGACGATTTATTTTTAAAATGAGCTGGCTACGATACCCTTTTCTGGTCAGATACATATCCTATCCAATGGTAGTAAACATTCGACCCTCTAATTTCACGTTTATTTTTTAGGATTTTAACGTACTATGGGTAATGTTTTACGCGCATGACACCTGTATGCATTAATTCTAATGTTACGAGTGGCATCGCATGGACCATACTTCATAGTGTCCACATAATAAAAAAAACTCGTACAAGTTCACAAGGCTATCTCAGGACCAGGCGATGAGAGGTGTATTGGAGGGTACACTGCAAAAACTCCGGTGTTGATTTAACACCAGCCTGGAATCTATATAATGTCCAAACCAGAGAAGTATTCAAACGACACCAGTTTGGAATCAAACCGATGCAGTTTTGATACTAATTGGTGTTGTATAAACACCTATCTGGTGTTAGACCAAAACGAAACTGGTGTTGTTTAAAACTTCTCTGGTGTGGACATATATAGATTCTGGTCTGGTGTCAATCAACACCAGAGTTTTTGCAGTGTATTGGCGAACTAAAAACTAAATCCAATCATAGTTATGTCCATAAATGACGATTTATTTTTAAAATGAGCTGGCTACGATACCCTTTTCTGGTCAGATACATATCCTATCCAATGGTAGTAAACATTCGACCCTCTAATTTCACGTTTATTTTTTAGGATTTTAACGTACTATGGGTAATGTTTTACGCGCATGACACCTGTATGCATTAATTCTAATGTTACGAGTGGCATCGCATGGACCATACTTCATAGTGTCCACATAATAAAAAAAAACTCGTACAAGTTCACAAGGCTATCTCAGGACCAGGCGATGAGAGGTGTATTGGAGGGTACACTGCAAAAACTCCGGTGTTGATTTAACACCAGCCTGGAATCTATATAATGTCCAAACCAGAGAAGTATTCAAACGACACCAGTTTGGAATCAAACCGATGCAGTTTTGATACTAATTGGTGTTGTATAAACACCTATCTGGTGTTAGACCAAAACGAAACTGGTGTTGTTTAAAACTTCTCTGGTGTGGACATATATAGATTCTGGTCTGGTGTCAATCAACACCAGAGTTTTTGCAGTGTATTGGCGAACTAAAAACTAAATCCAATCATAGTTATGTCCATAAATGACGATTTATTTTTAAAATGAGCTGGCTACGATACCCTTTTCTGGTCAGATACATATCCTATCCAATGGTAGTAAACATTCGACCCTCTAATTTCACGTTTATTTTTTAGGATTTTAACGTACTATGGGTAATGTTTTACGCGCATGACACCTGTATGCATTAATTCTAATGTTACGAGTGGCATCGCATGGACCATACTTCATAGTGTCCACATAATAAAAAAAACTCGTACAAGTTCACAAGGCTATCTCAGGACCAGGCGATGAGAGGTGTATTGGAGGGTACACTGCAAAAACTCCGGTGTTGATTTAACACCAGCCTGGAATCTATATAATGTCCAAACCAGAGAAGTATTCAAACGACACCAGTTTGGAATCAAACCGATGCAGTTTTGATACTAATTGATGTTGTATAAACACCTATCTGGTGTTAGACCAAAACGAAACTGGTGTTGTTTAAAACTTCTCTGGTGTGGACATATATAGATTCTGGTCTGGTGTCAATCAACACCAGAGTTTTTGCAGTGTATTGGCGAACTAAAAACTAAATCCAATCATAGTTATGTCCATAAATGACGATTTATTTTTAAAATGAGCTGGCTACGATACCCTTTTCTGGTCAGATACATATCCTATCCAATGGTAGTAAACATTCGACCCTCTAATTTCACGTTTATTTTTTAGGATTTTAACGTACTATGGGTAATGTTTTACGCGCATGACACCTGTATGCATTAATTCTAATGTTACGAGTGGCATCGCATGGACCATACTTCATAGTGTCCACATAATAAAAAAAACTCGTACAAGTTCACAAGGCTATCTCAGGACCAGGCGATGAGAGGTGTATTGGAGGGTACACTGCAAAAACTCCGGTGTTGATTTAACACCAGCCTGGAATCTATATAATGTCCAAACCAGAGAAGTATTCAAACGACACCAGTTTGGAATCAAACCGATGCAGTTTTGATACTAATTGGTGTTGTATAAACACCTATCTGGTGTTAGACCAAAACGAAACTGGTGTTGTTTAAAACTTCTCTGGTGTGGACATATATAGATTCTGGTCTGGTGTCAATCAACACCAGAGTTTTTGCAGTGTATTGGCGAACTAAAAACTAAATCCAATCATAGTTATGTCCATAAATGACGATTTATTTTTAAAATGAGCTGGCTACGATACCCTTTTCTGGTCAGATACATATCCTATCCAATGGTAGTAAACATTCGACCCTCTAATTTCACGTTTATTTTTTAGGATTTTAACGTACTATGGGTAATGTTTTACGCGCATGACACCTGTATGCATTAATTCTAATGTTACGAGTGGCATCGCATGGACCATACTTCATAGTGTCCACATAATAAAAAAAAACTCGTACAAGTTCACAAGGCTATCTCAGGACCAGGCGATGAGAGGTGTATTGGAGGGTACACTGCAAAAACTCCGGTGTTGATTTAACACCAGCCTGGAATCTATATAATGTCCAAACCAGAGAAGTATTCAAACGACACCAGTTTGGAATCAAACCGATGCAGTTTTGATACTAATTGGTGTTGTATAAACACCTATCTGGTGTTAGACCAAAACGAAACTGGTGTTGTTTAAAACATCTCTGGTGTGGACATATATAGATTCTGGTCTGGTGTCAATCAACACCAGAGTTTTTGCAGTGTATTGGCGAACTAAAAACTAAATCCAATCATAGTTATGTCCATAAATGACGATTTATTTTTAAAATGAGCTGGCTACGATACCCTTTTCTGGTCAGATACATATCCTATCCAATGGTAGTAAACATTCGACCCTCTAATTTCACGTTTATTTTTTAGGATTTTAACGTACTATGGGTAATGTTTTACGCGCATGACACCTGTATGCATTAATTCTAATGTTACGAGTGGCATCGCATGGACCATACTTCATAGTGTCCACATAATAAAAAAAACTCGTACAAGTTCACAAGGCTATCTCAGGACCAGGCGATGAGAGGTGTATTGGAGGGTACACTGCAAAAACTCCGGTGTTGATTTAACACCAGCCTGGAATCTATATAATGTCCAAACCAGAGAAGTATTCAAACGACACCAGTTTGGAATCAAACCGATGCAGTTTTGATACTAATTGGTGTTGTATAAACACCTATCTGGTGTTAGACCAAAACGAAACTGGTGTTGTTTAAAACTTCTCTGGTGTGGACATATATAGATTCTGGTCTGGTGTCAATCAACACCAGAGTTTTTGCAGTGTATTGGCGAACTAAAAACTAAATCCAATCATAGTTATGTCCATAAATGACGATTTATTTTTAAAATGAGCTGGCTACGATACCCTTTTCTGGTCAGATACATATCCTATCCAATGGTAGTAAACATTCGACCCTCTAATTTCACGTTTATTTTTTAGGATTTTAACGTACTATGGGTAATGTTTTACGCGCATGACACCTGTATGCATTAATTCTAATGTTACGAGTGGCATCGCATGGACCATACTTCATAGTGTCCACATAATAAAAAAAACTCGTACAAGTTCACAAGGCTATCTCAGGACCAGGCGATGAGAGGTGTATTGGAGGGTACACTGCAAAAACTCCGGTGTTGATTTAACACCAGCCTGGAATCTATATAATGTCCAAACCAGAGAAGTATTCAAACGACACCAGTTTGGAATCAAACCGATGCAGTTTTGATACTAATTGGTGTTGTATAAACACCTATCTGGTGTTAGACCAAAACGAAACTGGTGTTGTTTAAAACTTCTCTGGTGTGGACATATATAGATTCTGGTCTGGTGTCAATCAACACCAGAGTTTTTGCAGTGTATTGGCGAACTAAAAACTAAATCCAATCATAGTTATGTCCATAAATGACGATTTATTTTTAAAATGAGCTGGCTACGATACCCTTTTCTGGTCAGATACATATCCTATCCAATGGTAGTAAACATTCGACCCTCTAATTTCACGTTTATTTTTTAGGATTTTAACGTACTATGGGTAATGTTTTACGCGCATGACACCTGTATGCATTAATTCTAATGTTACGAGTGGCATCGCATGGACCATACTTCATAGTGTCCACATAATAAAAAAAAACTCGTACAAGTTCACAAGGCTATCTCAGGACCAGGCGATGAGAGGTGTATTGGAGGGTACACTGCAAAAACTCCGGTGTTGATTTAACACCAGCCTGGAATCTATATAATGTCCAAACCAGAGAAGTATTCAAACGACACCAGTTTGGAATCAAACCGATGCAGTTTTGATACTAATTGGTGTTGTATAAACACCTATCTGGTGTTAGACCAAAACGAAACTGGTGTTGTTTAAAACTTCTCTGGTGTGGACATATATAGATTCTGGTCTGGTGTCAATCAACACCAGAGTTTTTGCAGTGTATTGGCGAACTAAAAACTAAATCCAATCATAGTTATGTCCATAAATGATGATTTATTTTTAAAATGAGCTGGCTACGATACCCTTTTCTGGTCAGATACATATCCTATCCAATGGTAGTAAACATTCGACCCTCTAATTTCACGTTTATTTTTTAGGATTTTAACGTACTATGGGTAATGTTTTACGCGCATGACACCTGTATGCATTAATTCTAATGTTACGAGTGGCATCGCATGGACCATACTTCATAGTGTCCACATAATAAAAAAAAACTCGTACAAGTTCACAAGGCTATCTCAGGACCAGGCGATGAGAGGTGTATTGGAGGGTACACTGCAAAAACTCCGGTGTTGATTTAACACCAGCCTGGAATCTATATAATGTCCAAACCAGAGAAGTATTCAAACGACACCAGTTTGGAATCAAACCGATGCAGTTTTGATACTAATTGGTGTTGTATAAACACCTATCTGGTGTTAGACCAAAACGAAACTGGTGTTGTTTAAAACTTCTCTGATGTGGACATATGTAGATTCTGGTCTGGTGTCAATCAACACCAGAGTTTTTGCAGTGTATTGGCGAACTAAAAACTAAATCCAATCATAGTTATGTCCATAAATGACGATTTATTTTTAAAATGAGCTGGCTACGATACCCTTTTCTGGTCAGATACATATCCTATCCAATGGTAGTAAACATTCGACCCTCTAATTTCACGTTTATTTTTTAGGATTTTAACGTACTATGGGTAATGTTTTACGCGCATGACACCTGTATGCATTAATTCTAATGTTACGAGTGGCATCGCATGGACCATACTTCATAGTGTCCACATAATAAAAAAAAACTCGTACAAGTTCACAAGGCTATCTCAGGACCAGGCGATGAGAGGTGTATTGGAGGGTACACTGCAAAAACTCCGGTGTTGATTTAACACCAGCCTGGAATCTATATAATGTCCAAACCAGAGAAGTATTCAAACGACACCAGTTTGGAATCAAACCGATGCAGTTTTGATACTAATTGGTGTTGTATAAACACCTATCTGGTGTTAGACCAAAACGAAACTGGTGTTGTTTAAAACTTCTCTGGTGTGGACATATATAGATTCTGGTCTGGTGTCAATCAACACCAGAGTTTTTGCAGTGTATTGGCGAACTAAAAACTAAATCCAATCATAGTTATGTCCATAAATGACGATTTATTTTTAAAATGAGCTGGCTACGATACCATTTTCTGGTCAGATACATATCCTATCCAATGGTAGTAAACATTCGACCCTCTAATTTCACGTTTATTTTTTAGGATTTTAACGTACTATGGTTAATGTTTTACGCGCATGACACCTGTATGCATTAATTCTAATGTTACGAGTGGCATCGCATGGACCATACTTCATAGTGTCCACATAATAAAAAAAACTCGTACAAGTTCACAAGGCTATCTCAGGACCAGGCGATGAGAGGTGTATTGGAGGGTACACTGCAAAAACTCCGGTGTTGATTTAACACCAGCCTGGAATCTATATAATGTCCAAACCAGAGAAGTATTCAAACGACACCAGTTTGGAATCAAACCGATGCAGTTTTGATACTAATTGGTGTTGTATAAACACCTATCTGGTGTTAGACCAAAACGAAACTGGTGTTGTTTAAAACTTCTCTGGTGTGGACATATATAGATTCTGGTCTGGTGTCAATCAACACCAGAGTTTTTGCAGTGTATTGGCGAACTAAAAACTAAATCCAATCATAGTTATGTCCATAAATGACGATTTATTTTTAAAATGAGCTGGCTACGATACCCTTTTCTGGTCAGATACATATCCTATCCAATGGTAGTAAACATTCGACCCTCTAATTTCACGTTTATTTTTTAGGATTTTAACGTACTATGGGTAATGTTTTACGCGCATGACACCTGTATGCATTAATTCTAATGTTACGAGTGGCATCGCATGGACCATACTTCATAGTGTCCACATAATAAAAAAAAACTCGTACAAGTTCACAAGGCTATCTCAGGACCAGGCGATGAGAGGTGTATTGGAGGGTACACTGCAAAAACTCCGGTGTTGATTTAACACCAGCCTGGAATCTATATAATGTCCAAACCAGAGAAGTATTCAAACGACACCAGTTTGGAATCAAACCGATGCAGTTTTGATACTAATTGGTGTTGTATAAACACCTATCTGGTGTTAGACCAAAACGAAACTGGTGTTGTTTAAAACTTCTCTGGTGTGGACATATATAGATTCTGGTCTGGTGTCAATCAACACCAGAGTTTTTGCAGTGTATTGGCGAACTAAAAACTAAATCCAATCATAGTTATGTCCATAAATGACGATTTATTTTTAAAATGAGCTGGCTACGATACCCTTTTCTGGTCAGATACATATCCTATCCAATGGTAGTAAACATTCGACCCTCTAATTTCACGTTTATTTTTTAGGATTTTAACGTACTATGGGTAATGTTTTACGCGCATGACACCTGTATGCATTAATTCTAATGTTACGAGTGGCATCGCATGGACCATACTTCATAGTGTCCACATAATAAAAAAAAACTCGTACAAGTTCACAAGGCTATCTCAGGACCAGGCGATGAGAGGTGTATTGGAGGGTACACTGCAAAAACTCCGGTGTTGATTTAACACCAGCCTGGAATCTATATAATGTCCAAACCAGAGAAGTATTCAAACGACACCAGTTTGGAATCAAACCGATGCAGTTTTGATACTAATTGGTGTTGTATAAACACCTATCTGGTGTTAGACCAAAACGAAACTGGTGTTGTTTAAAACTTCTCTGGTGTGGACATATGTAGATTCTGGTCTGGTGTCAATCAACACCAGAGTTTTTGCAGTGTATTGGCGAACTAAAAACTAAATCCAATCATAGTTATGTCCATAAATGACGATTTATTTTTAAAATGAGCTGGCTACGATACCCTTTTCTGGTCAGATACATATCCTATCCAATGGTAGTAAACATTCGACCCTCTAATTTCACGTTTATTTTTTAGGATTTTAACGTACTATGGGTAATGTTTTACGCGCATGACACCTGTATGCATTAATTCTAATGTTACGAGTGGCATCGCATGGACCATACTTCATAGTGTCCACATAATAAAAAAAAACTCGTACAAGTTCACAAGGCTATCTCAGGACCAGGCGATGAGAGGTGTATTGGAGGGTACACTGCAAAAACTCCGGTGTTGATTTAACACCAGCCTGGAATCTATATAATGTCCAAACCAGAGAAGTATTCAAACGACACCAGTTTGGAATCAAACCGATGCAGTTTTGATACTAATTGGTGTTGTATAAACACCTATCTGGTGTTAGACCAAAACGAAACTGGTGTTGTTTAAAACTTCTCTGGTGTGGACATATATAGATTCTGGTCTGGTGTCAATCAACACCAGAGTTTTTGCAGTGTATTGGCGAACTAAAAACTAAATCCAATCATAGTTATGTCCATAAATGACGATTTATTTTTAAAATGAGCTGGCTACGATATTATTTTCTGGTCAGATACATATCCTATCCAATGGTAGTAAACATTCGACCCTCTAATTTCACGTTTATTTTTTAGGATTTTAACGTACTATGGTTAATGTTTTACGCGCATGACACCTGTATGCATTAATTCTAATGTTACGAGTGGCATCGCATGGACCATACTTCATAGTGTCCACATAATAAAAAAAACTCGTACAAGTTCACAAGGCTATCTCAGGACCAGGCGATGAGAGGTGTATTGGAGGGTACACTGCAAAAACTCCGGTGTTGATTTAACACCAGCCTGGAATCTATATAATGTCCAAACCAGAGAAGTATTCAAACGACACCAGTTTGGAATCAAACCGATGCAGTTTTGATACTAATTGGTGTTGTATAAACACCTATCTGGTGTTAGACCAAAACGAAACTGGTGTTGTTTAAAACTTCTCTGGTGTGGACATATATAGATTCTGGTCTGGTGTCAATCAACACCAGAGTTTTTGCAGTGTATTGGCGAACTAAAAACTAAATCCAATCATAGTTATGTCCATAAATGACGATTTATTTTTAAAATGAGCTGGCTACGATACCCTTTTCTGGTCAGATACATATCCTATCCAATGGTAGTAAACATTCGACCCTCTAATTTCACGTTTATTTTTTAGGATTTTAACGTACTATGGGTAATGTTTTACGCGCATGACACCTGTATGCATTAATTCTAATGTTACGAGTGGCATCGCATGGACCATACTTCATAGTGTCCACATAATAAAAAAAACTCGTACAAGTTCACAAGGCTATCTCAGGACCAGGCGATGAGAGGTGTATTGGAGGGTACACTGCAAAAACTCCGGTGTTGATTTAACACCAGCCTGGAATCTATATAATGTCCAAACCAGAGAAGTATTCAAACGACACCAGTTTGGAATCAAACCGATGCAGTTTTGATACTAATTGGTGTTGTATAAACACCTATCTGGTGTTAGACCAAAACGAAACTGGTGTTGTTTAAAACTTCTCTGGTGTGGACATATATAGATTCTGGTCTGGTGTCAATCAACACCAGAGTTTTTGCAGTGTATTGGCGAACTAAAAACTAAATCCAATCATAGTTATGTCCATAAATGACGATTTATTTTTAAAATGAGCTGGCTACGATACCCTTTTCTGGTCAGATACATATCCTATCCAATGGTAGTAAACATTCGACCCTCTAATTTCACGTTTATTTTTTAGGATTTTAACGTACTATGGGTAATGTTTTACGCGCATGACACCTGTATGCATTAATTCTAATGTTACGAGTGGCATCGCATGGACCATACTTCATAGTGTCCACATAATAAAAAAAAACTCGTACAAGTTCACAAGGCTATCTCAGGACCAGGCGATGAGAGGTGTATTGGAGGGTACACTGCAAAAACTCCGGTGTTGATTTAACACCAGCCTGGAATCTATATAATGTCCAAACCAGAGAAGTATTCAAACGACACCAGTTTGGAATCAAACCGATGCAGTTTTGATACTAATTGGTGTTGTATAAACACCTATCTGGTGTTAGACCAAAACGAAACTGGTGTTGTTTAAAACTTCTCTGGTGTGGACATATATAGATTCTGGTCTGGTGTCAATCAACACCAGAGTTTTTGCAGTGTATTGGCGAACTAAAAACTAAATCCAATCATAGTTATGTCCATAAATGACGATTTATTTTTAAAATGAGCTGGCTACGATATTATTTTCTGGTCAGATACATATCCTATCCAATGGTAGTAAACATTCGACCCTCTAATTTCACGTTTATTTTTTAGGATTTTAACGTACTATGGTTAATGTTTTACGCGCATGACACCTGTATGCATTAATTCTAATGTTACGAGTGGCATCGCATGGACCATACTTCATAGTGTCCACATAATAAAAAAAACTCGTACAAGTTCACAAGGCTATCTCAGGACCAGGCGATGAGAGGTGTATTGGAGGGTACACTGCAAAAACTCCGGTGTTGATTTAACACCAGCCTGGAATCTATATAATGTCCAAACCAGAGAAGTATTCAAACGACACCAGTTTGGAATCAAACCGATGCAGTTTTGATACTAATTGGTGTTGTATAAACACCTATCTGGTGTTAGACCAAAACGAAACTGGTGTTGTTTAAAACTTCTCTGGTGTGGACATATATAGATTCTGGTCTGGTGTCAATCAACACCAGAGTTTTTGCAGTGTATTGGCGAACTAAAAACTAAATCCAATCATAGTTATGTCCATAAATGACGATTTATTTTTAAAATGAGCTGGCTACGATACCCTTTTCTGGTCAGATACATATCCTATCCAATGGTAGTAAACATTCGACCCTCTAATTTCACGTTTATTTTTTAGGATTTTAACGTACTATGGGTAATGTTTTACGCGCATGACACCTGTATGCATTAATTCTAATGTTACGAGTGGCATCGCATGGACCATACTTCATAGTGTCCACATAATAAAAAAAACTCGTACAAGTTCACAAGGCTATCTCAGGACCAGGCGATGAGAGGTGTATTGGAGGGTACACTGCAAAAACTCCGGTGTTGATTTAACACCAGCCTGGAATCTATATAATGTCCAAACCAGAGAAGTATTCAAACGACACCAGTTTGGAATCAAACCGATGCAGTTTTGATACTAATTGGTGTTGTATAAACACCTATCTGGTGTTAGACCAAAACGAAACTGGTGTTGTTTAAAACTTCTCTGGTGTGGACATATATAGATTCTGGTCTGGTGTCAATCAACACCAGAGTTTTTGCAGTGTATTGGCGAACTAAAAACTAAATCCAATCATAGTTATGTCCATAAATGACGATTTATTTTTAAAATGAGCTGGCTACGATACCCTTTTCTGGTCAGATACATATCCTATCCAATGGTAGTAAACATTCGACCCTCTAATTTCACGTTTATTTTTTAGGATTTTAACGTACTATGGGTAATGTTTTACGCGCAAGACACCTGTATGCATTAATTCTAATGTTACGAGTGGCATCGCATGGACCATACTTCATAGTGTCCACATAATAAAAAAAACTCGTACAAGTTCACAAGGCTATCTCAGGACCAGGCGATGAGAGGTGTATTGGAGGGTACACTGCAAAAACTCCGGTGTTGATTTAACACCAGCCTGGAATCTATATAATGTCCAAACCAGAGAAGTATTCAAACGACACCAGTTTGGAATCAAACCGATGCAGTTTTGATACTAATTGGTGTTGTATAAACACCTATCTGGTGTTAGACCAAAACGAAACTGGTGTTGTTTAAAACTTCTCTGGTGTGGACATATATAGATTCTGGTCTGGTGTCAATCAACACCAGAGTTTTTGCAGTGTATTGGCGAACTAAAAACTAAATCCAATCATAGTTATGTCCATAAATGACGATTTATTTTTAAAATGAGCTGGCTACGATACCCTTTTCTGGTCAGATACATATCCTATCCAATGGTAGTAAACATTCGACCCTCTAATTTCACGTTTATTTTTTAGGATTTTAACGTACTATGGGTAATGTTTTACGCGCATGACACCTGTATGCATTAATTCTAATGTTACGAGTGGCATCGCATGGACCATACTTCATAGTGTCCACATAATAAAAAAAACTCGTACAAGTTCACAAGGCTATCTCAGGACCAGGCGATGAGAGGTGTATTGGAGGGTACACTGCAAAAACTCCGGTGTTGATTTAACACCAGCCTGGAATCTATATAATGTCCAAACCAGAGAAGTATTCAAACGACACCAGTTTGGAATCAAACCGATGCAGTTTTGATACTAATTGGTGTTGTATAAACACCTATCTGGTGTTAGACCAAAACGAAACTGGTGTTGTTTAAAACTTCTCTGGTGTGGACATATATAGATTCTGGTCTGGTGTCAATCAACACCAGAATTTTTGCAGTGTATTGGCGAACTAAAAACTAAATCCAATCATAGTTATGTCCATAAATGACGATTTATTTTTAAAATGAGCTGGCTACGATACCCTTTTCTGGTCAGATACATATCCTATCCAATGGTAGTAAACATTCGACCCTCTAATTTCACGTTTATTTTTTAGGATTTTAACGTACTATGGGTAATGTTTTACGCGCATGACACCTGTATGCATTAATTCTAATGTTACGAGTGGCATCGCATGGACCATACTTCATAGTGTCCACATAATAAAAAAAACTCGTACAAGTTCACAAGGCTATCTCAGGACCAGGCGATGAGAGGTGTATTGGAGGGTACACTGCAAAAACTCCGGTGTTGATTTAACACCAGCCTGGAATCTATATAATGTCCAAACCAGAGAAGTATTCAAACGACACCAGTTTGGAATCAAACCGATGCAGTTTTGATACTAATTGGTGTTGTATAAACACCTATCTGGTGTTAGACCAAAACGAAACTGGTGTTGTTTAAAACTTCTCTGGTGTGGACATATATAGATTCTGGTCTGGTGTCAATCAACACCAGAGTTTTTGCAGTGTATTGGCGAACTAAAAACTAAATCCAATCATAGTTATGTCCATAAATGACGATTTATTTTTAAAATGAGCTGGCTACGATACCCTTTTCTGGTCAGATACATATCCTATCCAATGGTAGTAAACATTCGACCCTCTAATTTCACGTTTATTTTTTAGGATTTTAACGTACTATGGGTAATGTTTTACGCGCATGACACCTGTATGCATTAATTCTAATGTTACGAGTGGCATCGCATGGACCATACTTCATAGTGTCCACATAATAAAAAAAACTCGTACAAGTTCACAAGGCTATCTCAGGACCAGGCGATGAGAGGTGTATTGGAGGGTACACTGCAAAAACTCCGGTGTTGATTTAACACCAGCCTGGAATCTATATAATGTCCAAACCAGAGAAGTATTCAAACGACACCAGTTTGGAATCAAACCGATGCAGTTTTGATACTAATTGGTGTTGTATAAACACCTATCTGGTGTTAGACCAAAACGAAACTGGTGTTGTTTAAAACTTCTCTGGTGTGGACATATATAGATTCTGGTCTGGTGTCAATCAACACCAGAGTTTTTGCAGTGTATTGGCGAACTAAAAACTAAATCCAATCATAGTTATGTCCATAAATGACGATTTATTTTTAAAATGAGCTGGCTACGATACCCTTTTCTGGTCAGATACATATCCTATCCAATGGTAGTAAACATTCGACCCTCTAATTTCACGTTTATTTTTTAGGATTTTAACGTACTATGGGTAATGTTTTACGCGCATGACACCTGTATGCATTAATTCTAATGTTACGAGTGGCATCGCATGGACCATACTTCATAGTGTCCACATAATAAAAAAAACTCGTACAAGTTCACAAGGCTATCTCAGGACCAGGCGATGAGAGGTGTATTGGAGGGTACACTGCAAAAACTCCGGTGTTGATTTAACACCAGCCTGGAATCTATATAATGTCCAAACCAGAGAAGTATTCAAACGACACCAGTTTGGAATCAAACCGATGCAGTTTTGATACTAATTGGTGTTGTATAAACACCTATCTGGTGTTAGACCAAAACGAAACTGGTGTTGTTTAAAACTTCTCTGGTGTGGACATATATAGATTCTGGTCTGGTGTCAATCAACACCAGAGTTTTTGCAGTGTATTGGCGAACCAAAAACTAAATCCAATCATAGTTATGTCCATAAATGACGATTTATTTTTAAAATGAGCTGGCTACGATACCCTTTTCTGGTCAGATACATATCCTATCCAATGGTAGTAAACATTCGACCCTCTAATTTCACGTTTATTTTTTAGGATTTTAACGTACTATGGGTAATGTTTTACGCGCATGACACCTGTATGCATTAATTCTAATGTTACGAGTGGCATCGCATGGACCATACTTCATAGTGTCCACATAATAAAAAAAACTCGTACAAGTTCACAAGGCTATCTCAGGACCAGGCGATGAGAGGTGTATTGGAGGGTACACTGCAAAAACTCCGGTGTTGATTTAACACCAGCCTGGAATCTATATAATGTCCAAACCAGAGAAGTATTCAAACGACACCAGTTTGGAATCAAACCGATGCAGTTTTGATACTAATTGGTGTTGTATAAACACCTATCTGGTGTTAGACCAAAACGAAACTGGTGTTGTTTAAAACTTCTCTGGTGTGGACATATATAGATTCTGGTCTGGTGTCAATCAACACCAGAGTTTTTGCAGTGTATTGGCGAACTAAAAACTAAATCCAATCATAGTTATGTCCATAAATGACGATTTATTTTTAAAATGAGCTGGCTACGATACCCTTTTCTGGTCAGATACATATCCTATCCAATGGTAGTAAACATTCGACCCTCTAATTTCACGTTTATTTTTTAGGATTTTAACGTACTATGGGTAATGTTTTACGCGCATGACACCTGTATGCATTAATTCTAATGTTACGAGTGGCATCGCATGGACCATACTTCATAGTGTCCACATAATAAAAAAAACTCGTACAAGTTCACAAGGCTATCTCAGGACCAGGCGATGAGAGATGTATTGGAGGGTACACTGCAAAAACTCCGGTGTTGATTTAACACCAGCCTGGAATCTATATAATGTCCAAACCAGAGAAGTATTCAAACGACACCAGTTTGGAATCAAACCGATGCAGTTTTGATACTAATTGGTGTTGTATAAACACCTATCTGGTGTTAGACCAAAACGAAACTGGTGTTGTTTAAAACTTCTCTGGTGTGGACATATATAGATTCTGGTCTGGTGTCAATCAACACCAGAGTTTTTGCAGTGTATTGGCGAACTAAAAACTAAATCCAATCATAGTTATGTCCATAAATGACGATTTATTTTTAAAATGAGCTGGCTACGATACCCTTTTCTGGTCAGATACATATCCTATCCAATGGTAGTAAACATTCGACCCTCTAATTTCACGTTTATTTTTTAGGATTTTAACGTACTATGGGTAATGTTTTACGCGCATGACACCTGTATGCATTAATTCTAATGTTACGAGTGGCATCGCATGGACCATACTTCATAGTGTCCACATAATAAAAAAAAACTCGTACAAGTTCACAAGGCTATCTCAGGACCAGGCGATGAGAGGTGTATTGGAGGGTACACTGCAAAAACTCCGGTGTTGATTTAACACCAGCCTGGAATCTATATAATGTCCAAACCAGAGAAGTATTCAAACGACACCAGTTTGGAATCAAACCGATGCAGTTTTGATACTAATTGGTGTTGTATAAACACCTATCTGGTGTTAGACCAAAACGAAACTGGTGTTGTTTAAAACTTCTCTGGTGTGGACATATATAGATTCTGGTCTGGTGTCAATCAACACCAGAGTTTTTGCAGTGTATTGGCGAACTAAAAACTAAATCCAATCATAGTTATGTCCATAAATGACGATTTATTTTTAAAATGAGCTGGCTACGATACCCTTTTCTGGTCAGATACATATCCTATCCAATGGTAGTAAACATTCGACCCTCTAATTTCACGTTTATTTTTTAGGATTTTAACGTACTATGGGTAATGTTTTACGCGCATGACACCTGTATGCATTAATTCTAATGTTACGAGTGGCATCGCATGGACCATACTTCATAGTGTCCACATAATAAAAAAAACTCGTACAAGTTCACAAGGCTATCTCAGGACCAGGCGATGAGAGGTGTATTGGAGGGTACACTGCAAAAACTCCGGTGTTGATTTAACACCAGCCTGGAATCTATATAATGTCCAAACCAGAGAAGTATTCAAACGACACCAGTTTGGAATCAAACCGATGCAGTTTTGATACTAATTGGTGTTGTATAAACACCTATCTGGTGTTAGACCAAAACGAAACTGGTGTTGTTTAAAACTTCTCTGTTGTGGACATATATAGATTCTGGTCTGGTGTCAATCAACACCAGAGTTTTTGCAGTGTATTGGCGAACTAAAAACTAAATCCAATCATAGTTATGTCCATAAATGACGATTTATTTTTAAAATGAGCTGGCTACGATACCCTTTTCTGGTCAGATACATATCCTATCCAATGGTAGTAAACATTCGACCCTCTAATTTCACGTTTATTTTTTAGGATTTTAACGTACTATGGGTAATGTTTTACGCGCATGACACCTGTATGCATTAATTCTAATGTTACGAGTGGCATCGCATGGACCATACTTCATAGTGTCCACATAATAAAAAAAAACTCGTACAAGTTCACAAGGCTATCTCAGGACCAGGCGATGAGAGGTGTATTGGAGGGTACACTGCAAAAACTCCGGTGTTGATTTAACACCAGCCTGGAATCTATATAATGTCCAAACCAGAGAAGTATTCAAACGACACCAGTTTGGAATCAAACCGATGCAGTTTTGATACTAATTGGTGTTGTATAAACACCTATCTGGTGTTAGACCAAAACGAAACTGGTGTTGTTTAAAACTTCTCTGGTGTGGACATATATAGATTCTGGTCTGGTGTCAATCAACACCAGAGTTTTTGCAGTGTATTGGCGAACTAAAAACTAAATCCAATCATAGTTATGTCCATAAATGACGATTTATTTTTAAAATGAGCTGGCTACGATACCCTTTTCTGGTCAGATACATATCCTATCCAATGGTAGTAAACATTCGACCCTCTAATTTCACGTTTATTTTTTAGGATTTTAACGTACTATGGGTAATGTTTTACGCGCATGACACCTGTATGCATTAATTCTAATGTTACGAGTGGCATCGCATGGACCATACTTCATAGTGTCCACATAATAAAAAAAACTCGTACAAGTTCACAAGGCTATCTCAGGACCAGGCGATGAGAGGTGTATTGGAGGGTACACTGCAAAAACTCCGGTGTTGATTTAACACCAGCCTGGAATCTATATAATGTCCAAACCAGAGAAGTATTCAAACGACAACAGTTTGGAATCAAACCGATGCAGTTTTGATACTAATTGATGTTGTATAAACACCTATCTGGTGTTAGACCAAAACGAAACTGGTGTTGTTTAAAACTTCTCTGGTGTGGACATATATAGATTCTGGTCTGGTGTCAATCAACACCAGAGTTTTTGCAGTGTATTGGCGAACTAAAAACTAAATCCAATCATAGTTATGTCCATAAATGACGATTTATTTTTAAAATGAGCTGGCTACGATACCCTTTTCTGGTCAGATACATATCCTATCCAATGGTAGTAAACATTCGACCCTCTAATTTCACGTTTATTTTTTAGGATTTTAACGTACTATGGGTAATGTTTTACGCGCATGACACCTGTATGCATTAATTCTAATGTTACGAGTGGCATCGCATGGACCATACTTCATAGTGTCCACATAATAAAAAAAACTCGTACAAGTTCACAAGGCTATCTCAGGACCAGGCGATGAGAGGTGTATTGGAGGGTACACTGCAAAAACTCCGGTGTTGATTTAACACCAGCCTGGAATCTATATAATGTCCAAACCAGAGAAGTATTCAAACGACACCAGTTTGGAATCAAACCGATGCAGTTTTGATACTAATTGGTGTTGTATAAACACCTATCTGGTGTTAGACCAAAACGAAACTGGCGTTGTTTAAAACTTCTCTGGTGTGGACATATATAGATTCTGGTCTGGTGTCAATCAACACCAGAGTTTTTGCAGTGTATTGGCGAACTAAAAACTAAATCCAATCATAGTTATGTCCATAAATGACGATTTATTTTTAAAATGAGCTGGCTACGATACCCTTTTCTGGTCAGATACATATCCTATCCAATGGTAGTAAACATTCGACCCTCTAATTTCACGTTTATTTTTTAGGATTTTAACGTACTATGGGTAATGTTTTACGCGCATGACACCTGTATGCATTAATTCTAATGTTACGAGTGGCATCGCATGGACCATACTTCATAGTGTCCACATAATAAAAAAAAACTCGTACAAGTTCACAAGGCTATCTCAGGACCAGGCGATGAGAGGTGTATTGGAGGGTACACTGCAAAAACTCCGGTGTTGATTTAACACCAGCCTGGAATCTATATAATGTCCAAACCAGAGAAGTATTCAAACGACACCAGTTTGGAATCAAACCGATGCAGTTTTGATACTAATTGGTGTTGTATAAACACCTATCTGGTGTTAGACCAAAACGAAACTGGTGTTGTTTAAAACATCTCTGGTGTGGACATATATAGATTCTGGTCTGGTGTCAATCAACACCAGAGTTTTTGCAGTGTATTGGCGAACTAAAAACTAAATCCAATCATAGTTATGTCCATAAATGACGATTTATTTTTAAAATGAGCTGGCTACGATACCCTTTTCTGGTCAGATACATATCCTATCCAATGGTAGTAAACATTCGACCCTCTAATTTCACGTTTATTTTTTAGGATTTTAACGTACTATGGGTAATGTTTTACGCGCATGACACCTGTATGCATTAATTCTAATGTTACGAGTGGCATCGCATGGACCATACTTCATAGTGTCCACATAATAAAAAAAACTCGTACAAGTTCACAAGGCTATCTCAGGACCAGGCGATGAGAGGTGTATTGGAGGGTACACTGCAAAAACTCCGGTGTTGATTTAACACCAGCCTGGAATCTATATAATGTCCAAACCAGAGAAGTATTCAAACGACACCAGTTTGGAATCAAACCGATGCAGTTTTGATACTAATTGGTGTTGTATAAACACCTATCTGGTGTTAGACCAAAACGAAACTGGTGTTGTTTAAAACTTCTCTGGTGTGGACATATATAGATTCTGGTCTGGTGTCAATCAACACCAGAGTTTTTGCAGTGTATTGGCGAACTAAAAACTAAATCCAATCATAGTTATGTCCATAAATGACGATTTATTTTTAAAATGAGCTGGCTACGATACCCTTTTCTGGTCAGATACATATCCTATCCAATGGTAGTAAACATTCGACCCTCTAATTTCACGTTTATTTTTTAGGATTTTAACGTACTATGGGTAATGTTTTACGCGCATGACACCTGTATGCATTAATTCTAATGTTACGAGTGGCATCGCATGGACCATACTTCATAGTGTCCACATAATAAAAAAAACTCGTACAAGTTCACAAGGCTATCTCAGGACCAGGCGATGAGAGATGTATTGGAGGGTACACTGCAAAAACTCCGGTGTTGATTTAACACCAGCCTGGAATCTATATAATGTCCAAACCAGAGAAGTATTCAAACGACACCAGTTTGGAATCAAACCGATGCAGTTTTGATACTAATTGGTGTTGTATAAACACCTATCTGGTGTTAGACCAAAACGAAACTGGTGTTGTTTAAAACTTCTCTGGTGTGGACATATATAGATTCTGGTCTGGTGTCAATCAACACCAGAGTTTTTGCAGTGTATTGGCGAACTAAAAACTAAATCCAATCATAGTTATGTCCATAAATGACGATTTATTTTTAAAATGAGCTGGCTACGATACCCTTTTCTGGTCAGATACATATCCTATCCAATGGTAGTAAACATTCGACCCTCTAATTTCACGTTTATTTTTTAGGATTTTAACGTACTATGGGTAATGTTTTACGCGCATGACACCTGTATGCATTAATTCTAATGTTACGAGTGGCATCGCATGGACCATACTTCATAGTGTCCACATAATAAAAAAAACTCGTACAAGTTCACAAGGCTATCTCAGGACCAGGCGATGAGAGGTGTATTGGAGGGTACACTGCAAAAACTCCGGTGTTGATTTAACACCAGCCTGGAATCTATATAATGTCCAAACCAGAGAAGTATTCAAACGACACCAGTTTGGAATCAAACCGATGCAGTTTTGATACTAATTGGTGTTGTATAAACACCTATCTGGTGTTAGACCAAAACGAAACTGGTGTTGTTTAAAACTTCTCTGGTGTGGACATATATAGATTCTGGTCTGGTGTCAATCAACACCAGAGTTTTTGCAGTGTATTGGCGAACTAAAAACTAAATCCAATCATAGTTATGTCCATAAATGACGATTTATTTTTAAAATGAGCTGGCTACGATACCCTTTTCTGGTCAGATACATATCCTATCCAATGGTAGTAAACATTCGACCCTCTAATTTCACGTTTATTTTTTAGGATTTTAACGTACTATGGGTAATGTTTTACGCGCATGACACCTGTATGCATTAATTCTAATGTTACGAGTGGCATCGCATGGACCATACTTCATAGTGTCCACATAATAAAAAAAAACTCGTACAAGTTCACAAGGCTATCTCAGGACCAGGCGATGAGAGGTGTATTGGAGGGTACACTGCAAAAACTCCGGTGTTGATTTAACACCAGCCTGGAATCTATATAATGTCCAAACCAGAGAAGTATTCAAACGACACCAGTTTGGAATCAAACCGATGCAGTTTTGATACTAATTGGTGTTGTATAAACACCTATCTGGTGTTAGACTAAAACGAAACTGGTGTTGTTTAAAACTTCTCTGGTGTGGACATATATAGATTCTGGTCTGGTGTCAATCAACACCAGAGTTTTTGCAGTGTATTGGCGAACTAAAAACTAAATCCAATCATAGTTATGTCCATAAATGACGATTTATTTTTAAAATGAGCTGGCTACGATACCATTTTCTGGTCAGATACATATCCTATCCAATGGTAGTAAACATTCGACCCTCTAATTTCACGTTTATTTTTTAGGATTTTAACGTACTATGGGTAATGTTTTACGCGCATGACACCTGTATGCATTAATTCTAATGTTACGAGTGGCATCGCATGGACCATACTTCATAGTGTCCACATAATAAAAAAAACTCGTACAAGTTCACAAGGCTATCTCAGGACCAGGCGATGAGAGGTGTATTGGAGGGTACACTGCAAAAACTCCGGTGTTGATTTAACACCAGCCTGGAATCTATATAATGTCCAAACCAGAGAAGTATTCAAACGACACCAGTTTGGAATCAAACCGATGCAGTTTTGATACTAATTGGTGTTGTATAAACACCTATCTGGTGTTAGACCAAAACGAAACTGGTGTTGTTTAAAACTTCTCTGATGTGGACATATGTAGATTCTGGTCTGGTGTCAATCAACACCAGAGTTTTTGCAGTGTATTGGCGAACTAAAAACTAAATCCAATCATAGTTATGTCCATAAATGACGATTTATTTTTAAAATGAGCTGGCTACGATACCCTTTTCTGGTCAGATACATATCCTATCCAATGGTAGTAAACATTCGACCCTCTAATTTCACGTTTATTTTTTAGGATTTTAACGTACTATGGGTAATGTTTTACGCGCATGACACCTGTATGCATTAATTCTAATGTTACGAGTGGCATCGCATGGACCATACTTCATAGTGTCCACATAATAAAAAAAAACTCGTACAAGTTCACAAGGCTATCTCAGGACCAGGCGATGAGAGGTGTATTGGAGGGTACACTGCAAAAACTCCGGTGTTGATTTAACACCAGCCTGGAATCTATATAATGTCCAAACCAGAGAAGTATTCAAACGACACCAGTTTGGAATCAAACCGATGCAGTTTTGATACTAATTGGTGTTGTATAAACACCTATCTGGTGTTAGACCAAAACGAAACTGGTGTTGTTTAAAACTTCTCTGGTGTGGACATATATAGATTCTGGTCTGGTGTCAATCAACACCAGAGTTTTTGCAGTGTATTGGCGAACTAAAAACTAAATCCAATCATAGTTATGTCCATAAATGACGATTTATTTTTAAAATGAGCTGGCTACGATACCCTTTTCTGGTCAGATACATATCCTATCCAATGGTAGTAAACATTCGACCCTCTAATTTCACGTTTATTTTTTAGGATTTTAACGTACTATGGGTAATGTTTTACGCGCATGACACCTGTATGCATTAATTCTAATGTTACGAGTGGCATCGCATGGACCATACTTCATAGTGTCCACATAATAAAAAAAACTCGTACAAGTTCACAAGGCTATCTCAGGACCAGGCGATGAGAGGTGTATTGGAGGGTACACTGCAAAAACTCCGGTGTTGATTTAACACCAGCCTGGAATCTATATAATGTCCAAACCAGAGAAGTATTCAAACGACACCAGTTTGGAATCAAACCGATGCAGTTTTGATACTAATTGGTGTTGTATAAACACCTATCTGGTGTTAGACCAAAACGAAACTGGTGTTGTTTAAAACTTCTCTGGTGTGGACATATATAGATTCTGGTCTGGTGTCAATCAACACCAGAATTTTTGCAGTGTATTGGCGAACTAAAAACTAAATCCAATCATAGTTATGTCCATAAATGACGATTTATTTTTAAAATGAGCTGGCTACGATACCCTTTTCTGGTCAGATACATATCCTATCCAATGGTAGTAAACATTCGACCCTCTAATTTCACGTTTATTTTTTAGGATTTTAACGTACTATGGGTAATGTTTTACGCGCATGACACCTGTATGCATTAATTCTAATGTTACGAGTGGCATCGCATGGACCATACTTCATAGTGTCCACATAATAAAAAAAACTCGTACAAGTTCACAAGGCTATCTCAGGACCAGGCGATGAGAGGTGTATTGGAGGGTACACTGCAAAAACTCCGGTGTTGATTTAACACCAGCCTGGAATCTATATAATGTCCAAACCAGAGAAGTATTCAAACGACACCAGTTTGGAATCAAACCGATGCAGTTTTGATACTAATTGGTGTTGTATAAACACCTATCTGGTGTTAGACCAAAACGAAACTGGTGTTGTTTAAAACTTCTCTGGTGTGGACATATATAGATTCTGGTCTGGTGTCAATCAACACCAGAGTTTTTGCAGTGTATTGGCGAACTAAAAACTAAATCCAATCATAGTTATGTCCATAAATGACGATTTATTTTTAAAATGAGCTGGCTACGATACCCTTTTCTGGTCAGATACATATCCTATCCAATGGTAGTAAACATTCGACCCTCTAATTTCACGTTTATTTTTTAGGATTTTAACGTACTATGGGTAATGTTTTACGCGCATGACACCTGTATGCATTAATTCTAATGTTACGAGTGGCATCGCATGGACCATACTTCATAGTGTCCACATAATAAAAAAAACTCGTACAAGTTCACAAGGCTATCTCAGGACCAGGCGATGAGAGGTGTATTGGAGGGTACACTGCAAAAACTCCGGTGTTGATTTAACACCAGCCTGGAATCTATATAATGTCCAAACCAGAGAAGTATTCAAACGACAACAGTTTGGAATCAAACCGATGCAGTTTTGATACTAATTGGTGTTGTATAAACACCTATCTGGTGTTAGACCAAAACGAAACTGGTGTTGTTTAAAACTTCTCTGGTGTGGACATATATAGATTCTGGTCTGGTGTCAATCAACACCAGAGTTTTTGCAGTGTATTGGCGAACTAAAAACTAAATCCAATCATAGTTATGTCCATAAATGACGATTTATTTTTAAAATGAGCTGGCTACGATACCCTTTTCTGGTCAGATACATATCCTATCCAATGGTAGTAAACATTCGACCCTCTAATTTCACGTTTATTTTTTAGGATTTTAACGTACTATGGGTAATGTTTTACGCGCATGACACCTGTATGCATTAATTCTAATGTTACGAGTGGCATCGCATGGACCATACTTCATAGTGTCCACATAATAAAAAAAACTCGTACAAGTTCACAAGGCTATCTCAGGACCAGGCGATGAGAGGTGTATTGGAGGGTACACTGCAAAAACTCCGGTGTTGATTTAACACCAGCCTGGAATCTATATAATGTCCAAACCAGAGAAGTATTCAAACGACACCAGTTTGGAATCAAACCGATGCAGTTTTGATACTAATTGGTGTTGTATAAACACCTATCTGGTGTTAGACCAAAACGAAACTGGTGTTGTTTAAAACTTCTCTGGTGTGGACATATATAGATTCTGGTCTGGTGTCAATCAACACCAGAGTTTTTGCAGTGTATTGGCGAACCAAAAACTAAATCCAATCATAGTTATGTCCATAAATGACGATTTATTTTTAAAATGAGCTGGCTACGATACCCTTTTCTGGTCAGATACATATCCTATCCAATGGTAGTAAACATTCGACCCTCTAATTTCACGTTTATTTTTTAGGATTTTAACGTACTATGGGTAATGTTTTACGCGCATGACACCTGTATGCATTAATTCTAATGTTACGAGTGGCATCGCATGGACCATACTTCATAGTGTCCACATAATAAAAAAAACTCGTACAAGTTCACAAGGCTATCTCAGGACCAGGCGATGAGAGGTGTATTGGAGGGTACACTGCAAAAACTCCGGTGTTGATTTAACACCAGCCTGGAATCTATATAATGTCCAAACCAGAGAAGTATTCAAACGACACCAGTTTGGAATCAAACCGATGCAGTTTTGATACTAATTGGTGTTGTATAAACACCTATCTGGTGTTAGACCAAAACGAAACTGGTGTTGTTTAAAACTTCTCTGGTGTGGACATATATAGATTCTGGTCTGGTGTCAATCAACACCAGAGTTTTTGCAGTGTATTGGCGAACTAAAAACTAAATCCAATCATAGTTATGTCCATAAATGACGATTTATTTTTAAAATGAGCTGGCTACGATACCCTTTTCTGGTCAGATACATATCCTATCCAATGGTAGTAAACATTCGACCCTCTAATTTCACGTTTATTTTTTAGGATTTTAACGTACTATGGGTAATGTTTTACGCGCATGACACCTGTATGCATTAATTCTAATGTTACGAGTGGCATCGCATGGACCATACTTCATAGTGTCCACATAATAAAAAAAACTCGTACAAGTTCACAAGGCTATCTCAGGACCAGGCGATGAGAGATGTATTGGAGGGTACACTGCAAAAACTCCGGTGTTGATTTAACACCAGCCTGGAATCTATATAATGTCCAAACCAGAGAAGTATTCAAACGACACCAGTTTGGAATCAAACCGATGCAGTTTTGATACTAATTGGTGTTGTATAAACACCTATCTGGTGTTAGACCAAAACGAAACTGGTGTTGTTTAAAACTTCTCTGGTGTGGACATATATAGATTCTGGTCTGGTGTCAATCAACACCAGAGTTTTTGCAGTGTATTGGCGAACTAAAAACTAAATCCAATCATAGTTATGTCCATAAATGACGATTTATTTTTAAAATGAGCTGGCTACGATACCCTTTTCTGGTCAGATACATATCCTATCCAATGGTAGTAAACATTCGACCCTCTAATTTCACGTTTATTTTTTAGGATTTTAACGTACTATGGGTAATGTTTTACGCGCATGACACCTGTATGCATTAATTCTAATGTTACGAGTGGCATCGCATGGACCATACTTCATAGTGTCCACATAATAAAAAAAAACTCGTACAAGTTCACAAGGCTATCTCAGGACCAGGCGATGAGAGGTGTATTGGAGGGTACACTGCAAAAACTCCGGTGTTGATTTAACACCAGCCTGGAATCTATATAATGTCCAAACCAGAGAAGTATTCAAACGACACCAGTTTGGAATCAAACCGATGCAGTTTTGATACTAATTGGTGTTGTATAAACACCTATCTGGTGTTAGACCAAAACGAAACTGGTGTTGTTTAAAACTTCTCTGGTGTGGACATATATAGATTCTGGTCTGGTGTCAATCAACACCAGAGTTTTTGCAGTGTATTGGCGAACTAAAAACTAAATCCAATCATAGTTATGTCCATAAATGACGATTTATTTTTAAAATGAGCTGGCTACGATACCCTTTTCTGGTCAGATACATATCCTATCCAATGGTAGTAAACATTCGACCCTCTAATTTCACGTTTATTTTTTAGGATTTTAACGTACTATGGGTAATGTTTTACGCGCATGACACCTGTATGCATTAATTCTAATGTTACGAGTGGCATCGCATGGACCATACTTCATAGTGTCCACATAATAAAAAAAACTCGTACAAGTTCACAAGGCTATCTCAGGACCAGGCGATGAGAGGTGTATTGGAGGGTACACTGCAAAAACTCCGGTGTTGATTTAACACCAGCCTGGAATCTATATAATGTCCAAACCAGAGAAGTATTCAAACGACACCAGTTTGGAATCAAACCGATGCAGTTTTGATACTAATTGGTGTTGTATAAACACCTATCTGGTGTTAGACCAAAACGAAACTGGTGTTGTTTAAAACTTCTCTGTTGTGGACATATATAGATTCTGGTCTGGTGTCAATCAACACCAGAGTTTTTGCAGTGTATTGGCGAACTAAAAACTAAATCCAATCATAGTTATGTCCATAAATGACGATTTATTTTTAAAATGAGCTGGCTACGATACCCTTTTCTGGTCAGATACATATCCTATCCAATGGTAGTAAACATTCGACCCTCTAATTTCACGTTTATTTTTTAGGATTTTAACGTACTATGGGTAATGTTTTACGCGCATGACACCTGTATGCATTAATTCTAATGTTACGAGTGGCATCGCATGGACCATACTTCATAGTGTCCACATAATAAAAAAAAACTCGTACAAGTTCACAAGGCTATCTCAGGACCAGGCGATGAGAGGTGTATTGGAGGGTACACTGCAAAAACTCCGGTGTTGATTTAACACCAGCCTGGAATCTATATAATGTCCAAACCAGAGAAGTATTCAAACGACACCAGTTTGGAATCAAACCGATGCAGTTTTGATACTAATTGGTGTTGTATAAACACCTATCTGGTGTTAGACCAAAACGAAACTGGTGTTGTTTAAAACTTCTCTGGTGTGGACATATATAGATTCTGGTCTGGTGTCAATCAACACCAGAGTTTTTGCAGTGTATTGGCGAACTAAAAACTAAATCCAATCATAGTTATGTCCATAAATGACGATTTATTTTTAAAATGAGCTGGCTACGATACCCTTTTCTGGTCAGATACATATCCTATCCAATGGTAGTAAACATTCGACCCTCTAATTTCACGTTTATTTTTTAGGATTTTAACGTACTATGGGTAATGTTTTACGCGCATGACACCTGTATGCATTAATTCTAATGTTACGAGTGGCATCGCATGGACCATACTTCATAGTGTCCACATAATAAAAAAAACTCGTACAAGTTCACAAGGCTATCTCAGGACCAGGCGATGAGAGGTGTATTGGAGGGTACACTGCAAAAACTCCGGTGTTGATTTAACACCAGCCTGGAATCTATATAATGTCCAAACCAGAGAAGTATTCAAACGACAACAGTTTGGAATCAAACCGATGCAGTTTTGATACTAATTGATGTTGTATAAACACCTATCTGGTGTTAGACCAAAACGAAACTGGTGTTGTTTAAAACTTCTCTGGTGTGGACATATATAGATTCTGGTCTGGTGTCAATCAACACCAGAGTTTTTGCAGTGTATTGGCGAACTAAAAACTAAATCCAATCATAGTTATGTCCATAAATGACGATTTATTTTTAAAATGAGCTGGCTACGATACCCTTTTCTGGTCAGATACATATCCTATCCAATGGTAGTAAACATTCGACCCTCTAATTTCACGTTTATTTTTTAGGATTTTAACGTACTATGGGTAATGTTTTACGCGCATGACACCTGTATGCATTAATTCTAATGTTACGAGTGGCATCGCATGGACCATACTTCATAGTGTCCACATAATAAAAAAAACTCGTACAAGTTCACAAGGCTATCTCAGGACCAGGCGATGAGAGGTGTATTGGAGGGTACACTGCAAAAACTCCGGTGTTGATTTAACACCAGCCTGGAATCTATATAATGTCCAAACCAGAGAAGTATTCAAACGACACCAGTTTGGAATCAAACCGATGCAGTTTTGATACTAATTGGTGTTGTATAAACACCTATCTGGTGTTAGACCAAAACGAAACTGGCGTTGTTTAAAACTTCTCTGGTGTGGACATATATAGATTCTGGTCTGGTGTCAATCAACACCAGAGTTTTTGCAGTGTATTGGCGAACTAAAAACTAAATCCAATCATAGTTATGTCCATAAATGACGATTTATTTTTAAAATGAGCTGGCTACGATACCCTTTTCTGGTCAGATACATATCCTATCCAATGGTAGTAAACATTCGACCCTCTAATTTCACGTTTATTTTTTAGGATTTTAACGTACTATGGGTAATGTTTTACGCGCATGACACCTGTATGCATTAATTCTAATGTTACGAGTGGCATCGCATGGACCATACTTCATAGTGTCCACATAATAAAAAAAAACTCGTACAAGTTCACAAGGCTATCTCAGGACCAGGCGATGAGAGGTGTATTGGAGGGTACACTGCAAAAACTCCGGTGTTGATTTAACACCAGCCTGGAATCTATATAATGTCCAAACCAGAGAAGTATTCAAACGACACCAGTTTGGAATCAAACCGATGCAGTTTTGATACTAATTGGTGTTGTATAAACACCTATCTGGTGTTAGACCAAAACGAAACTGGTGTTGTTTAAAACATCTCTGGTGTGGACATATATAGATTCTGGTCTGGTGTCAATCAACACCAGAGTTTTTGCAGTGTATTGGCGAACTAAAAACTAAATCCAATCATAGTTATGTCCATAAATGACGATTTATTTTTAAAATGAGCTGGCTACGATACCCTTTTCTGGTCAGATACATATCCTATCCAATGGTAGTAAACATTCGACCCTCTAATTTCACGTTTATTTTTTAGGATTTTAACGTACTATGGGTAATGTTTTACGCGCATGACACCTGTATGCATTAATTCTAATGTTACGAGTGGCATCGCATGGACCATACTTCATAGTGTCCACATAATAAAAAAAACTCGTACAAGTTCACAAGGCTATCTCAGGACCAGGCGATGAGAGGTGTATTGGAGGGTACACTGCAAAAACTCCGGTGTTGATTTAACACCAGCCTGGAATCTATATAATGTCCAAACCAGAGAAGTATTCAAACGACACCAGTTTGGAATCAAACCGATGCAGTTTTGATACTAATTGGTGTTGTATAAACACCTATCTGGTGTTAGACCAAAACGAAACTGGTGTTGTTTAAAACTTCTCTGGTGTGGACATATATAGATTCTGGTCTGGTGTCAATCAACACCAGAGTTTTTGCAGTGTATTGGCGAACTAAAAACTAAATCCAATCATAGTTATGTCCATAAATGACGATTTATTTTTAAAATGAGCTGGCTACGATACCCTTTTCTGGTCAGATACATATCCTATCCAATGGTAGTAAACATTCGACCCTCTAATTTCACGTTTATTTTTTAGGATTTTAACGTACTATGGGTAATGTTTTACGCGCATGACACCTGTATGCATTAATTCTAATGTTACGAGTGGCATCGCATGGACCATACTTCATAGTGTCCACATAATAAAAAAAACTCGTACAAGTTCACAAGGCTATCTCAGGACCAGGCGATGAGAGATGTATTGGAGGGTACACTGCAAAAACTCCGGTGTTGATTTAACACCAGCCTGGAATCTATATAATGTCCAAACCAGAGAAGTATTCAAACGACACCAGTTTGGAATCAAACCGATGCAGTTTTGATACTAATTGGTGTTGTATAAACACCTATCTGGTGTTAGACCAAAACGAAAATGGTGTTGTTTAAAACTTCTCTGGTGTGGACATATATAGATTCTGGTCTGGTGTCAATCAACACCAGAGTTTTTGCAGTGTATTGGCGAACTAAAAACTAAATCCAATCATAGTTATGTCCATAAATGACGATTTATTTTTAAAATGAGCTGGCTACGATACCCTTTTCTGGTCAGATACATATCCTATCCAATGGTAGTAAACATTCGACCCTCTAATTTCACGTTTATTTTTTAGGATTTTAACGTACTATGGGTAATGTTTTACGCGCATGACACCTGTATGCATTAATTCTAATGTTACGAGTGGCATCGCATGGACCATACTTCATAGTGTCCACATAATAAAAAAAACTCGTACAAGTTCACAAGGCTATCTCAGGACCAGGCGATGAGAGGTGTATTGGAGGGTACACTGCAAAAACTCCGGTGTTGATTTAACACCAGCCTGGAATCTATATAATGTCCAAACCAGAGAAGTATTCAAACGACACCAGTTTGGAATCAAACCGATGCAGTTTTGATACTAATTGGTGTTGTATAAACACCTATCTGGTGTTAGACCAAAACGAAACTGGTGTTGTTTAAAACTTCTCTGGTGTGGACATATATAGATTCTGGTCTGGTGTCAATCAACACCAGAGTTTTTGCAGTGTATTGGCGAACTAAAAACTAAATCCAATCATAGTTATGTCCATAAATGACGATTTATTTTTAAAATGAGCTGGCTACGATACCCTTTTCTGGTCAGATACATATCCTATCCAATGGTAGTAAACATTCGACCCTCTAATTTCACGTTTATTTTTTAGGATTTTAACGTACTATGGGTAATGTTTTACGCGCATGACACCTGTATGCATTAATTCTAATGTTACGAGTGGCATCGCATGGACCATACTTCATAGTGTCCACATAATAAAAAAAAAC
This sequence comes from Lytechinus pictus, assembly GCF_037042905.1. NCBI lineage: Eukaryota > Metazoa > Echinodermata > Echinoidea > Temnopleuroida > Toxopneustidae > Lytechinus > Lytechinus pictus. The sequence continues at coordinate 190,065 of NW_026974169.1, read as the reverse complement.
TCGTACAAGTTCACAAGGCTATCTCAGGACCAGGCGATGAGAGGTGTATTGGAGGGTACACTGCAAAAACTCCGGTGTTGATTTAACACCAGCCTGGAATCTATATAATGTCCAAACCAGAGAAGTATTCAAACGACACCAGTTTGGAATCAAACCGATGCAGTTTTGATACTAATTGGTGTTGTATAAACACCTATCTGGTGTTAGACTAAAACGAAACTGGTGTTGTTTAAAACTTCTCTGGTGTGGACATATATAGATTCTGGTCTGGTGTCAATCAACACCAGAGTTTTTGCAGTGTATTGGCGAACTAAAAACTAAATCCAATCATAGTTATGTCCATAAATGACGATTTATTTTTAAAATGAGCTGGCTACGATACCATTTTCTGGTCAGATACATATCCTATCCAATGGTAGTAAACATTCGACCCTCTAATTTCACGTTTATTTTTTAGGATTTTAACGTACTATGGGTAATGTTTTACGCGCATGACACCTGTATGCATTAATTCTAATGTTACGAGTGGCATCGCATGGACCATACTTCATAGTGTCCACATAATAAAAAAAACTCGTACAAGTTCACAAGGCTATCTCAGGACCAGGCGATGAGAGGTGTATTGGAGGGTACACTGCAAAAACTCCGGTGTTGATTTAACACCAGCCTGGAATCTATATAATGTCCAAACCAGAGAAGTATTCAAACGACACCAGTTTGGAATCAAACCGATGCAGTTTTGATACTAATTGGTGTTGTATAAACACCTATCTGGTGTTAGACCAAAACGAAACTGGTGTTGTTTAAAACTTCTCTGATGTGGACATATGTAGATTCTGGTCTGGTGTCAATCAACACCAGAGTTTTTGCAGTGTATTGGCGAACTAAAAACTAAATCCAATCATAGTTATGTCCATAAATGACGATTTATTTTTAAAATGAGCTGGCTACGATACCCTTTTCTGGTCAGATACATATCCTATCCAATGGTAGTAAACATTCGACCCTCTAATTTCACGTTTATTTTTTAGGATTTTAACGTACTATGGGTAATGTTTTACGCGCATGACACCTGTATGCATTAATTCTAATGTTACGAGTGGCATCGCATGGACCATACTTCATAGTGTCCACATAATAAAAAAAAACTCGTACAAGTTCACAAGGCTATCTCAGGACCAGGCGATGAGAGGTGTATTGGAGGGTACACTGCAAAAACTCCGGTGTTGATTTAACACCAGCCTGGAATCTATATAATGTCCAAACCAGAGAAGTATTCAAACGACACCAGTTTGGAATCAAACCGATGCAGTTTTGATACTAATTGGTGTTGTATAAACACCTATCTGGTGTTAGACCAAAACGAAACTGGTGTTGTTTAAAACTTCTCTGGTGTGGACATATATAGATTCTGGTCTGGTGTCAATCAACACCAGAGTTTTTGCAGTGTATTGGCGAACTAAAAACTAAATCCAATCATAGTTATGTCCATAAATGACGATTTATTTTTAAAATGAGCTGGCTACGATACCATTTTCTGGTCAGATACATATCCTATCCAATGGTAGTAAACATTCGACCCTCTAATTTCACGTTTATTTTTTAGGATTTTAACGTACTATGGTTAATGTTTTACGCGCATGACACCTGTATGCATTAATTCTAATGTTACGAGTGGCATCGCATGGACCATACTTCATAGTGTCCACATAATAAAAAAAACTCGTACAAGTTCACAAGGCTATCTCAGGACCAGGCGATGAGAGGTGTATTGGAGGGTACACTGCAAAAACTCCGGTGTTGATTTAACACCAGCCTGGAATCTATATAATGTCCAAACCAGAGAAGTATTCAAACGACACCAGTTTGGAATCAAACCGATGCAGTTTTGATACTAATTGGTGTTGTATAAACACCTATCTGGTGTTAGACCAAAACGAAACTGGTGTTGTTTAAAACTTCTCTGGTGTGGACATATATAGATTCTGGTCTGGTGTCAATCAACACCAGAGTTTTTGCAGTGTATTGGCGAACTAAAAACTAAATCCAATCATAGTTATGTCCATAAATGACGATTTATTTTTAAAATGAGCTGGCTACGATACCCTTTTCTGGTCAGATACATATCCTATCCAATGGTAGTAAACATTCGACCCTCTAATTTCACGTTTATTTTTTAGGATTTTAACGTACTATGGGTAATGTTTTACGCGCATGACACCTGTATGCATTAATTCTAATGTTACGAGTGGCATCGCATGGACCATACTTCATAGTGTCCACATAATAAAAAAAACTCGTACAAGTTCACAAGGCTATCTCAGGACCAGGCGATGAGAGGTGTATTGGAGGGTACACTGCAAAAACTCCGGTGTTGATTTAACACCAGCCTGGAATCTATATAATGTCCAAACCAGAGAAGTATTCAAACGACACCAGTTTGGAATCAAACCGATGCAGTTTTGATACTAATTGGTGTTGTATAAACACCTATCTGGTGTTAGACCAAAACGAAACTGGTGTTGTTTAAAACTTCTCTGGTGTGGACATATATAGATTCTGGTCTGGTGTCAATCAACACCAGAGTTTTTGCAGTGTATTGGCGAACTAAAAACTAAATCCAATCATAGTTATGTCCATAAATGACGATTTATTTTTAAAATGAGCTGGCTACGATACCCTTTTCTGGTCAGATACATATCCTATCCAATGGTAGTAAACATTCGACCCTCTAATTTCACGTTTATTTTTTAGGATTTTAACGTACTATGGGTAATGTTTTACGCGCATGACACCTGTATGCATTAATTCTAATGTTACGAGTGGCATCGCATGGACCATACTTCATAGTGTCCACATAATAAAAAAAAACTCGTACAAGTTCACAAGGCTATCTCAGGACCAGGCGATGAGAGGTGTATTGGAGGGTACACTGCAAAAACTCCGGTGTTGATTTAACACCAGCCTGGAATCTATATAATGTCCAAACCAGAGAAGTATTCAAACGACACCAGTTTGGAATCAAACCGATGCAGTTTTGATACTAATTGGTGTTGTATAAACACCTATCTGGTGTTAGACCAAAACGAAACTGGTGTTGTTTAAAACTTCTCTGGTGTGGACATATATAGATTCTGGTCTGGTGTCAATCAACACCAGAGTTTTTGCAGTGTATTGGCGAACTAAAAACTAAATCCAATCATAGTTATGTCCATAAATGACGATTTATTTTTAAAATGAGCTGGCTACGATACCCTTTTCTGGTCAGATACATATCCTATCCAATGGTAGTAAACATTCGACCCTCTAATTTCACGTTTATTTTTTAGGATTTTAACGTACTATGGGTAATGTTTTACGCGCATGACACCTGTATGCATTAATTCTAATGTTACGAGTGGCATCGCATGGACCATACTTCATAGTGTCCACATAATAAAAAAAAACTCGTACAAGTTCACAAGGCTATCTCAGGACCAGGCGATGAGAGGTGTATTGGAGGGTACACTGCAAAAACTCCGGTGTTGATTTAACACCAGCCTGGAATCTATATAATGTCCAAACCAGAGAAGTATTCAAACGACACCAGTTTGGAATCAAACCGATGCAGTTTTGATACTAATTGGTGTTGTATAAACACCTATCTGGTGTTAGACCAAAACGAAACTGGTGTTGTTTAAAACTTCTCTGGTGTGGACATATGTAGATTCTGGTCTGGTGTCAATCAACACCAGAGTTTTTGCAGTGTATTGGCGAACTAAAAACTAAATCCAATCATAGTTATGTCCATAAATGACGATTTATTTTTAAAATGAGCTGGCTACGATACCCTTTTCTGGTCAGATACATATCCTATCCAATGGTAGTAAACATTCGACCCTCTAATTTCACGTTTATTTTTTAGGATTTTAACGTACTATGGGTAATGTTTTACGCGCATGACACCTGTATGCATTAATTCTAATGTTACGAGTGGCATCGCATGGACCATACTTCATAGTGTCCACATAATAAAAAAAAACTCGTACAAGTTCACAAGGCTATCTCAGGACCAGGCGATGAGAGGTGTATTGGAGGGTACACTGCAAAAACTCCGGTGTTGATTTAACACCAGCCTGGAATCTATATAATGTCCAAACCAGAGAAGTATTCAAACGACACCAGTTTGGAATCAAACCGATGCAGTTTTGATACTAATTGGTGTTGTATAAACACCTATCTGGTGTTAGACCAAAACGAAACTGGTGTTGTTTAAAACTTCTCTGGTGTGGACATATATAGATTCTGGTCTGGTGTCAATCAACACCAGAGTTTTTGCAGTGTATTGGCGAACTAAAAACTAAATCCAATCATAGTTATGTCCATAAATGACGATTTATTTTTAAAATGAGCTGGCTACGATATTATTTTCTGGTCAGATACATATCCTATCCAATGGTAGTAAACATTCGACCCTCTAATTTCACGTTTATTTTTTAGGATTTTAACGTACTATGGTTAATGTTTTACGCGCATGACACCTGTATGCATTAATTCTAATGTTACGAGTGGCATCGCATGGACCATACTTCATAGTGTCCACATAATAAAAAAAACTCGTACAAGTTCACAAGGCTATCTCAGGACCAGGCGATGAGAGGTGTATTGGAGGGTACACTGCAAAAACTCCGGTGTTGATTTAACACCAGCCTGGAATCTATATAATGTCCAAACCAGAGAAGTATTCAAACGACACCAGTTTGGAATCAAACCGATGCAGTTTTGATACTAATTGGTGTTGTATAAACACCTATCTGGTGTTAGACCAAAACGAAACTGGTGTTGTTTAAAACTTCTCTGGTGTGGACATATATAGATTCTGGTCTGGTGTCAATCAACACCAGAGTTTTTGCAGTGTATTGGCGAACCAAAAACTAAATCCAATCATAGTTATGTCCATAAATGACGATTTATTTTTAAAATGAGCTGGCTACGATACCCTTTTCTGGTCAGATACATATCCTATCCAATGGTAGTAAACATTCGACCCTCTAATTTCACGTTTATTTTTTAGGATTTTAACGTACTATGGGTAATGTTTTACGCGCATGACACCTGTATGCATTAATTCTAATGTTACGAGTGGCATCGCATGGACCATTCTTCATAGTGTCCACATAATAAAAAAAACTCGTACAAGTTCACAAGGCTATCTCAGGACCAGGCGATGAGAGGTGTATTGGAGGGTACACTGCAAAAACTCCGGTGTTGATTTAACACCAGCCTGGAATCTATATAATGTCCAAACCAGAGAAGTATTCAAACGACACCAGTTTGGAATCAAACCGATGCAGTTTTGATACTAATTGGTGTTGTATAAACACCTATCTGGTGTTAGACCAAAACGAAACTGGTGTTGTTTAAAACTTCTCTGGTGTGGACATATATAGATTCTGGTCTGGTGTCAATCAACACCAGAGTTTTTGCAGTGTATAGGCGAACTAAAAACTAAATCCAATCATAGTTATGTCCATAAATGACGATTTATTTTTAAAATGAGCTGGCTACGATACCCTTTTCTGGTCAGATACATATCCTATCCAATGGTAGTAAACATTCGACCCTCTAATTTCACGTTTATTTTTTAGGATTTTAACGTACTATGGGTAATGTTTTACGCGCATGACACCTGTATGCATTAATTCTAATGTTACGAGTGGCATCGCATGGACCATACTTCATAGTGTCCACATAATAAAAAAAAACTCGTACAAGTTCACAAGGCTATCTCAGGACCAGGCGATGAGAGGTGTATTGGAGGGTACACTGCAAAAACTCCGGTGTTGATTTAACACCAGCCTGGAATCTATATAATGTCCAAACCAGAGAAGTATTCAAACGACACCAGTTTGGAATCAAACCGATGCAGTTTTGATACTAATTGGTGTTGTATAAACACCTATCTGGTGTTAGACCAAAACGAAACTGGTGTTGTTTAAAACTTCTCTGGTGTGGACATATATAGATTCTGGTCTGGTGTCAATCAACACCAGAGTTTTTGCAGTGTATTGGCGAACTAAAAACTAAATCCAATCATAGTTATGTCCATAAATGACGATTTATTTTTAAAATGAGCTGGCTACGATATTATTTTCTGGTCAGATACATATCCTATCCAATGGTAGTAAACATTCGACCCTCTAATTTCACGTTTATTTTTTAGGATTTTAACGTACTATGGTTAATGTTTTACGCGCATGACACCTGTATGCATTAATTCTAATGTTACGAGTGGCATCGCATGGACCATACTTCATAGTGTCCACATAATAAAAAAAACTCGTACAAGTTCACAAGGCTATCTCAGGACCAGGCGATGAGAGGTGTATTGGAGGGTACACTGCAAAAACTCCGGTGTTGATTTAACACCAGCCTGGAATCTATATAATGTCCAAACCAGAGAAGTATTCAAACGACACCAGTTTGGAATCAAACCGATGCAGTTTTGATACTAATTGGTGTTGTATAAACACCTATCTGGTGTTAGACCAAAACGAAACTGGTGTTGTTTAAAACTTCTCTGGTGTGGACATATATAGATTCTGGTCTGGTGTCAATCAACACCAGAGTTTTTGCAGTGTATTGGCGAACTAAAAACTAAATCCAATCATAGTTATGTCCATAAATGACGATTTATTTTTAAAATGAGCTGGCTACGATACCCTTTTCTGGTCAGATACATATCCTATCCAATGGTAGTAAACATTCGACCCTCTAATTTCACGTTTATTTTTTAGGATTTTAACGTACTATGGGTAATGTTTTACGCGCATGACACCTGTATGCATTAATTCTAATGTTACGAGTGGCATCGCATGGACCATACTTCATAGTGTCCACATAATAAAAAAAACTCGTACAAGTTCACAAGGCTATCTCAGGACCAGGCGATGAGAGGTGTATTGGAGGGTACACTGCAAAAACTCCGGTGTTGATTTAACACCAGCCTGGAATCTATATAATGTCCAAACCAGAGAAGTATTCAAACGACACCAGTTTGGAATCAAACCGATGCAGTTTTGATACTAATTGGTGTTGTATAAACACCTATCTGGTGTTAGACCAAAACGAAACTGGTGTTGTTTAAAACTTCTCTGGTGTGGACATATATAGATTCTGGTCTGGTGTCAATCAACACCAGAGTTTTTGCAGTGTATTGGCGAACTAAAAACTAAATCCAATCATAGTTATGTCCATAAATGACGATTTATTTTTAAAATGAGCTGGCTACGATACCCTTTTCTGGTCAGATACATATCCTATCCAATGGTAGTAAACATTCGACCCTCTAATTTCACGTTTATTTTTTAGGATTTTAACGTACTATGGGTAATGTTTTACGCGCAAGACACCTGTATGCATTAATTCTAATGTTACGAGTGGCATCGCATGGACCATACTTCATAGTGTCCACATAATAAAAAAAACTCGTACAAGTTCACAAGGCTATCTCAGGACCAGGCGATGAGAGGTGTATTGGAGGGTACACTGCAAAAACTCCGGTGTTGATTTAACACCAGCCTGGAATCTATATAATGTCCAAACCAGAGAAGTATTCAAACGACACCAGTTTGGAATCAAACCGATGCAGTTTTGATACTAATTGGTGTTGTATAAACACCTATCTGGTGTTAGACCAAAACGAAACTGGTGTTGTTTAAAACTTCTCTGGTGTGGACATATATAGATTCTGGTCTGGTGTCAATCAACACCAGAGTTTTTGCAGTGTATTGGCGAACTAAAAACTAAATCCAATCATAGTTATGTCCATAAATGACGATTTATTTTTAAAATCAGCTGGCTACGATACCCTTTTCTGGTCAGATACATATCCTATCCAATGGTAGTAAACATTCGACCCTCTAATTTCACGTTTATTTTTTAGGATTTTAACGTACTATGGGTAATGTTTTACGCGCATGACACCTGTATGCATTAATTCTAATGTTACGAGTGGCATCGCATGGACCATACTTCATAGTGTCCACATAATAAAAAAAACTCGTACAAGTTCACAAGGCTATCTCAGGACCAGGCGATGAGAGGTGTATTGGAGGGTACACTGCAAAAACTCCGGTGTTGATTTAACACCAGCCTGGAATCTATATAATGTCCAAACCAGAGAAGTATTCAAACGACACCAGTTTGGAATCAAACCGATGCAGTTTTGATACTAATTGGTGTTGTATAAACACCTATCTGGTGTTAGACCAAAACGAAACTGGTGTTGTTTAAAACTTATCTGGTGTGGACATATATAGATTCTGGTCTGGTGTCAATCAACACCAGAGTTTTTGCAGTGTATTGGCGAACTAAAAACTAAATCCAATCATAGTTATGTCCATAAATGACGATTTATTTTTAAAATGAGCTGGCTACGATACCCTTTTCTGGTCAGATACATATCCTATCCAATGGTAGTAAACATTCGACCCTCTAATTTCACGTTTATTTTTTAGGATTTTAACGTACTATGGGTAATGTTTTACGCGCATGACACCTGTATGCATTAATTCTAATGTTACGAGTGGCATCGCATGGACCATACTTCATAGTGTCCACATAATAAAAAAAACTCGTACAAGTTCACAAGGCTATCTCAGGACCAGGCGATGAGAGGTGTATTGGAGGGTACACTGCAAAAACTCCGGTGTTGATTTAACACCAGCCTGGAATCTATATAATGTCCAAACCAGAGAAGTATTCAAACGACACCAGTTTGGAATCAAACCGATGCAGTTTTGATACTAATTGGTGTTGTATAAACACCTATCTGGTGTTAGACCAAAACGAAACTGGTGTTGTTTAAAACTTCTCTGGTGTGGACATATATAGATTCTGGTCTGGTGTCAATCAACACCAGAGTTTTTGCAGTGTATTGGCGAACTAAAAACTAAATCCAATCATAGTTATGTCCATAAATGACGATTTATTTTTAAAATGAGCTGGCTACGATACCCTTTTCTGGTCAGATACATATCCTATCCAATGGTAGTAAACATTCGACCCTCTAATTTCACGTTTATTTTTTAGGATTTTAACGTACTATGGGTAATGTTTTACGCGCATGACACCTGTATGCATTAATTCTAATGTTACGAGTGGCATCGCATGGACCATACTTCATAGTGTCCACATAATAAAAAAAACTCGTACAAGTTCACAAGGCTATCTCAGGACCAGGCGATGAGAGGTGTATTGGAGGGTACACTGCAAAAACTCCGGTGTTGATTTAACACCAGCCTGGAATCTATATAATGTCCAAACCAGAGAAGTATTCAAACGACACCAGTTTGGAATCAAACCGATGCAGTTTTGATACTAATTGGTGTTGTATAAACACCTATCTGGTGTTAGACCAAAACGAAACTGGTGTTGTTTAAAACTTCTCTGGTGTGGACATATATAGATTCTGGTCTGGTGTCAATCAACACCAGAGTTTTTGCAGTGTATTGGCGAACTAAAAACTAAATCCAATCATAGTTATGTCCATAAATGACGATTTATTTTTAAAATGAGCTGGCTACGATACCCTTTTCTGGTCAGATACATATCCTATCCAATGGTAGTAAACATTCGACCCTCTAATTTCACGTTTATTTTTTAGGATTTTAACGTACTATGGGTAATGTTTTACGCGCATGACACCTGTATGCATTAATTCTAATGTTACGAGTGGCATCGCATGGACCATACTTCATAGTGTCCACATAATAAAAAAAACTCGTACAAGTTCACAAGGCTATCTCAGGACCAGGCGATGAGAGGTGTATTGGAGGGTACACTGCAAAAACTCCGGTGTTGATTTAACACCAGCCTGGAATCTATATAATGTCCAAACCAGAGAAGTATTCAAACGACACCAGTTTGGAATCAAACCGATGCAGTTTTGATACTAATTGGTGTTGTATAAACACCTATCTGGTGTTAGACCAAAACGAAACTGGTGTTGTTTAAAACTTCTCTGGTGTGGACATATATAGATTCTGGTCTGGTGTCAATCAACACCAGAGTTTTTGCAGTGTATTGGCGAACTAAAAACTAAATCCAATCATAGTTATGTCCATAAATGACGATTTATTTTTAAAATGAGCTGGCTACGATACCCTTTTCTGGTCAGATACATATCCTATCCAATGGTAGTAAACATTCGACCCTCTAATTTCACGTTTATTTTTTAGGATTTTAACGTACTATGGGTAATGTTTTACGCGCATGACACCTGTATGCATTAATTCTAATGTTACGAGTGGCATCGCATGGACCATACTTCATAGTGTCCACATAATAAAAAAAACTCGTACAAGTTCACAAGGCTATCTCAGGACCAGGCGATGAGAGGTGTATTGGAGGGTACACTGCAAAAACTCCGGTGTTGATTTAACACCAGCCTGGAATCTATATAATGTCCAAACCAGAGAAGTATTCAAACGACACCAGTTTGGAATCAAACCGATGCAGTTTTGATACTAATTGGTGTTGTATAAACACCTATCTGGTGTTAGACCAAAACGAAACTGGTGTTGTTTAAAACTTCTCTGGTGTGGACATATATAGATTCTGGTCTGGTGTCAATCAACACCAGAGTTTTTGCAGTGTATTGGCGAACCAAAAACTAAATCCAATCATAGTTATGTCCATAAATGACGATTTATTTTTAAAATGAGCTGGCTACGATACCCTTTTCTGGTCAGATACATATCCTATCCAATGGTAGTAAACATTCGACCCTCTAATTTCACGTTTATTTTTTAGGATTTTAACGTACTATGGGTAATGTTTTACGCGCATGACACCTGTATGCATTAATTCTAATGTTACGAGTGGCATCGCATGGACCATACTTCATAGTGTCCACATAATAAAAAAAACTCGTACAAGTTCACAAGGCTATCTCAGGACCAGGCGATGAGAGGTGTATTGGAGGGTACACTGCAAAAACTCCGGTGTTGATTTAACACCAGCCTGGAATCTATATAATGTCCAAACCAGAGAAGTATTCAAACGACACCAGTTTGGAATCAAACCGATGCAGTTTTGATACTAATTGGTGTTGTATAAACACCTATCTGGTGTTAGACCAAAACGAAACTGGTGTTGTTTAAAACTTCTCTGGTGTGGACATATATAGATTCTGGTCTGGTGTCAATCAACACCAGAGTTTTTGCAGTGTATTGGCGAACTAAAAACTAAATCCAATCATAGTTATGTCCATAAATGACGATTTATTTTTAAAATGAGCTGGCTACGATACCCTTTTCTGGTCAGATACATATCCTATCCAATGGTAGTAAACATTCGACCCTCTAATTTCACGTTTATTTTTTAGGATTTTAACGTACTATGGGTAATGTTTTACGCGCATGACACCTGTATGCATTAATTCTAATGTTACGAGTGGCATCGCATGGACCATACTTCATAGTGTCCACATAATAAAAAAAACTCGTACAAGTTCACAAGGCTATCTCAGGACCAGGCGATGAGAGGTGTATTGGAGGGTACACTGCAAAAACTCCGGTGTTGATTTAACACCAGCCTGGAATCTATATAATGTCCAAACCAGAGAAGTATTCAAACGACACCAGTTTGGAATCAAACCGATGCAGTTTTGATACTAATTGGTGTTGTATAAACACCTATCTGGTGTTAGACCAAAACGAAACTGGTGTTGTTTAAAACTTCTCTGGTGTGGACATATATAGATTCTGGTCTGGTGTCAATCAACACCAGAGTTTTTGCAGTGTATTGGCGAACTAAAAACTAAATCCAATCATAGTTATGTCCATAAATGACGATTTATTTTTAAAATGAGCTGGCTACGATACCCTTTTCTGGTCAGATACATATCCTATCCAATGGTAGTAAACATTCGACCCTCTAATTTCACGTTTATTTTTTAGGATTTTAACGTACTATGGGTAATGTTTTACGCGCATGACACCTGTATGCATTAATTCTAATGTTACGAGTGGCATCGCATGGACCATACTTCATAGTGTCCACATAATAAAAAAAACTCGTACAAGTTCACAAGGCTATCTCAGGACCAGGCGATGAGAGGTGTATTGGAGGGTACACTGCAAAAACTCCGGTGTTGATTTAACACCAGCCTGGAATCTATATAATGTCCAAACCAGAGAAGTATTCAAACGACACCAGTTTGGAATCAAACCGATGCAGTTTTGATACTAATTGGTGTTGTATAAACACCTATCTGGTGTTAGACCAAAACGAAACTGGTGTTGTTTAAAACTTCTCTGGTGTGGACATATATAGATTCTGGTCTGGTGTCAATCAACACCAGAGTTTTTGCAGTGTATTGGCGAACTAAAAACTAAATCCAATCATAGTTATGTCCATAAATGACGATTTATTTTTAAAATGAGCTGGCTACGATACCCTTTTCTGGTCAGATACATATCCTATCCAATGGTAGTAAACATTCGACCCTCTAATTTCACGTTTATTTTTTAGGATTTTAACGTACTATGGGTAATGTTTTACGCGCATGACACCTGTATGCATTAATTCTAATGTTACGAGTGGCATCGCATGGACCATACTTCATAGTGTCCACATAATAAAAAAAACTCGTACAAGTTCACAAGGCTATCTCAGGACCAGGCGATGAGAGGTGTATTGGAGGGTACACTGCAAAAACTCCGGTGTTGATTTAACACCAGCCTGGAATCTATATAATGTCCAAACCAGAGAAGTATTCAAACGACACCAGTTTGGAATCAAACCGATGCAGTTTTGATACTAATTGGTGTTGTATAAACACCTATCTGGTGTTAGACCAAAACGAAACTGGTGTTGTTTAAAACTTCTCTGGTGTGGACATATATAGATTCTGGTCTGGTGTCAATCAACACCAGAGTTTTTGCAGTGTATTGGCGAACTAAAAACTAAATCCAATCATAGTTATGTCCATAAATGACGATTTATTTTTAAAATGAGCTGGCTACGATACCCTTTTCTGGTCAGATACATATCCTATCCAATGGTAGTAAACATTCGACCCTCTAATTTCACGTTTATTTTTTAGGATTTTAACGTACTATGGGTAATGTTTTACGCGCATGACACCTGTATGCATTAATTCTAATGTTACGAGTGGCATCGCATGGACCATACTTCATAGTGTCCACATAATAAAAAAAACTCGTACAAGTTCACAAGGCTATCTCAGGACCAGGCGATGAGAGGTGTATTGGAGGGTACACTGCAAAAACTCCGGTGTTGATTTAACACCAGCCTGGAATCTATATAATGTCCAAACCAGAGAAGTATTCAAACGACACCAGTTTGGAATCAAACCGATGCAGTTTTGATACTAATTGGTGTTGTATAAACACCTATCTGGTGTTAGACCAAAACGAAACTGGTGTTGTTTAAAACTTCTCTGGTGTGGACATATATAGATTCTGGTCTGGTGTCAATCAACACCAGAGTTTTTGCAGTGTATTGGCGAACTAAAAACTAAATCCAATCATAGTTATGTCCATAAATGACGATTTATTTTTAAAATGAGCTGGCTACGATACCCTTTTCTGGTCAGATACATATCCTATCCAATGGTAGTAAACATTCGACCCTCTAATTTCACGTTTATTTTTTAGGATTTTAACGTACTATGGGTAATGTTTTACGCGCATGACACCTGTATGCATTAATTCTAATGTTACGAGTGGCATCGCATGGACCATACTTCATAGTGTCCACATAATAAAAAAAACTCGTACAAGTTCACAAGGCTATCTCAGGACCAGGCGATGAGAGGTGTATTGGAGGGTACACTGCAAAAACTCCGGTGTTGATTTAACACCAGCCTGGAATCTATATAATGTCCAAACCAGAGAAGTATTCAAACGACACCAGTTTGGAATCAAACCGATGCAGTTTTGATACTAATTGGTGTTGTATAAACACCTATCTGGTGTTAGACCAAAACGAAACTGGTGTTGTTTAAAACTTCTCTGGTGTGGACATATATAGATTCTGGTCTGGTGTCAATCAACACCAGAGTGTTTGCAGTGTATTGGCGAACTAAAAACTAAATCCAATCATAGTTATGTCCATAAATGACGATTTATTTTTAAAATGAGCTGGCTACGATACCCTTTTCTGGTCAGATACATATCCTATCCAATGGTAGTAAACATTCGACCCTCTAATTTCACGTTTATTTTTTAGGATTTTAACGTACTATGGGTAATGTTTTACGCGCATGACACCTGTATGCATTAATTATAATGTTACGAGTGGCATCGCATGGACCATACTTCATAGTGTCCACATAATAAAAAAAACTCGTACAAGTTCACAAGGCTATCTCAGGACCAGGCGATGAGAGGTGTATTGGAGGGTACACTGCAAAAACTCCGGTGTTGATTTAACACCAGCCTGGAATCTATATAATGTCCAAACCAGAGAAGTATTCAAACGACACCAGTTTGGAATCAAACCGATGCAGTTTTGATACTAATTGGTGTTGTATAAACACCTATCTGGTGTTAGACCAAAACGAAACTGGTGTTGTTTAAAACTTCTCTGGTGTGGACATATATAGATTCTGGTCTGGTGTCAATCAACACCAGAGTGTTTGCAGTGTATTGGCGAACTAAAAACTAAATCCAATCATAGTTATGTCCATAAATGACGATTTATTTTTAAAATGAGCTGGCTACGATACCCTTTTCTGGTCAGATACATATCCTATCCAATGGTAGTAAACATTCGACCCTCTAATTTCACGTTTATTTTTTAGGATTTTAACGTACTATGGGTAATGTTTTACGCGCATGACACCTGTATGCATTAATTCTAATGTTACGAGTGGCATCGCATGGACCATACTTCATAGTGTCCACATAATAAAAAAAACTCGTCCAAGTTCACAAGGCTATCTCAGGACCAGGCGATGAGAGGTGTATTGGAGGGTACACTGCAAAAACTCCGGTGTTGATTTAACACCAGCCTGGAATCTATATAATGTCCAAACCAGAGAAGTATTCAAACGACACCAGTTTGGAATCAAACCGATGCAGTTTTGATACTAATTGGTGTTGTATAAACACCTATCTGGTGTTAGACCAAAACGAAACTGGTGTTGTTTAAAACTTCTCTGGTGTGGACATATATAGATTCTGGTCTGGTGTCAATCAACACCAGAGTTTTTGCAGTGTATTGGCGAACTAAAAACTAAATCCAATCATAGTTATGTCCATAAATGACGATTTATTTTTAAAATGAGCTGGCTACGATACCCTTTTCTGGTCAGATACATATCCTATCCAATGGTAGTAAACATTCGACCCTCTAATTTCACGTTTATTTTTTAGGATTTTAACGTACTATGGGTAATGTTTTACGCGCATGACACCTGTATGCATTAATTCTAATGTTACGAGTGGCATCGCATGGACCATACTTCATAGTGTCCACATAATAAAAAAAACTCGTACAAGTTCACAAGGCTATCTCAGGACCAGGCGATGAGAGGTGTATTGGAGGGTACACTGCAAAAACTCCGGTGTTGATTTAACACCAGCCTGGAATCTATATAATGTCCAAACCAGAGAAGTATTCAAACGACACCAGTTTGGAATCAAACCGATGCAGTTTTGATACTAATTGGTGTTGTATAAACACCTATCTGGTGTTAGACCAAAACGAAACTGGTGTTGTTTAAAACTTCTCTGGTGTGGACATATATAGATTCTGGTCTGGTGTCAATCAACACCAGAGTTTTTGCAGTGTATTGGCGAACTAAAAACTAAATCCAATCATAGTTATGTCCATAAATGACGATTTATTTTTAAAATGAGCTGGCTACGATACCCTTTTCTGGTCAGATACATATCCTATCCAATGGTAGTAAACATTCGACCCTCTAATTTCACGTTTATTTTTTAGGATTTTAACGTACTATGGGTAATGTTTTACGCGCATGACACCTGTATGCATTAATTCTAATGTTACGAGTGGCATCGCATGGACCATACTTCATAGTGTCCACATAATAAAAAAAACTCGTCCAAGTTCACAAGGCTATCTCAGGACCAGGCGATGAGAGGTGTATTGGAGGGTACACTGCAAAAACTCCGGTGTTGATTTAACACCAGCCTGGAATCTATATAATGTCCAAACCAGAGAAGTATTCAAACGACACCAGTTTGGAATCAAACCGATGCAGTTTTGATACTAATTGGTGTTGTATAAACACCTATCTGGTGTTAGACCAAAACGAAACTGGTGTTGTTTAAAACTTCTCTGGTGTGGACATATATAGATTCTGGTCTGGTGTCAATCAACACCAGAGTTTTTGCAGTGTATTGGCGAACTAAAAACTAAATCCAATCATAGTTATGTCCATAAATGACGATTTATTTTTAAAATGAGCTGGCTACGATACCATTTTCTGGTCAGATACATATCCTATCCAATGGTAGTAAACATTCGACCCTCTAATTTCACGTTTATTTTTTAGGATTTTAACGTACTATGGGTAATGTTTTACGCGCATGACACCTGTATGCATTAATTCTAATGTTACGAGTGGCATCGCATGGACCATACTTCATAGTGTCCACATAATAAAAAAAACTCGTACAAGTTCACAAGGCTATCTCAGGACCAGGCGATGAGAGGTGTATTGGAGGGTACACTGCAAAAACTCCGGTGTTGATTTAACACCAGCCTGGAATCTATATAATGTCCAAACCAGAGAAGTATTCAAACGACACCAGTTTGGAATCAAACCGATGCAGTTTTGATACTAATTGGTGTTGTATAAACACCTATCTGGTGTTAGACCAAAACGAAACTGGTGTTGTTTAAAACTTCTCTGATGTGGACATATATAGATTCTGGTCTGGTGTCAATCAACACCAGAGTTTTTGCAGTGTATTGGCAACCTAAAAACTAAATCCAATCATAGTTATGTCCATAAATGACGATTTATTTTTAAAATGAGCTGGCTACGATACCCTTTTCTGGTCAGATACATATCCTATCCAATGGTAGTAAACATTCGACCCTCTAATTTCACGTTTATTTTTTAGGATTTTAACGTACTATGGGTAATGTTTTACGCGCATGACACCTGTATGCATTAATTCTAATGTTACGAGTGGCATCGCATGGACCATACTTCATAGTGTCCACATAATAAAAACAACTCGTACAAGTTCACAAGGCTATCTCAGGACCAGGCGATGAGAGGTGTATTGGAGGGTACACTGCAAAAACTCCGGTGTTGATTTAACACCAGCCTGGAATCTATATAATGTCCAAACCAGAGAAGTATTCAAACGACACCAGTTTGGAATCAAACCGATGCAGTTTTGATACTAATTGGTGTTGTATAAACACCTATCTGGTGTTAGACCAAAACGAAACTGGTGTTGTTTAAAACTTCTCTGGTGTGGACATATATAGATTCTGGTCTGGTGTCAATCAACACCAGAGTTTTTGCAGTGTATTGGCGAACTAAAAACTAAATCCAATCATAGTTATGTCCATAAATGACGATTTATTTTTAAAATGAGCTGGCTACGATACCCTTTTCTGGTCAGATACATATCCTATCCAATGGTAGTAAACATTCGACCCTCTAATTTCACGTTTATTTTTTAGGATTTTAACGTACTATGGGTAATGTTTTACGCGCATGACACCTGTATGCATTAATTCTAATGTTACGAGTGGCATCGCATGGACCATACTTCATAGTGTCCACATAATAAAAAAAACTCGTACAAGTTCACAAGGCTATCTCAGGACCAGGCGATGAGAGGTGTATTGGAGGGTACACTGCAAAAACTCCGGTGTTGATTTAACACCAGCCTGGAATCTATATAATGTCCAAACCAGAGAAGTATTCAAACGACACCAGTTTGGAATCAAACCGATGCAGTTTTGATACTAATTGGTGTTGTATAAACACCTATCTGGTGTTAGACCAAAACGAAACTGGTGTTGTTTAAAACTTCTCTGGTGTGGACATATATAGATTCTGGTCTGGTGTCAATCAACACCAAAGTTTTTGCAGTGTATTGGCGAACTAAAAACTAAATCCAATCATAGTTATGTCCATAAATGACGATTTATTTTTAAAATGAGCTGGCTACGATACCCTTTTCTGGTCAGATACATATCCTATCCAATGGTAGTAAACATTCGACCCTCTAATTTCACGTTTATTTTTTAGGATTTTAACGTACTATGGGTAATGTTTTACGCGCATGACACCTGTATGCATTAATTCTAATGTTACGAGTGGCATCGCATGGACCATACTTCATAGTGTCCACATAATAAAAAAAAACTCGTACAAGTTCACAAGGCTATCTCAGGACCAGGCGATGAGAGGTGTATTGGAGGGTACACTGCAAAAACTCCGGTGTTGATTTAACACCAGCCTGGAATCTATATAATGTCCAAACCAGAGAAGTATTCAAACGACACCAGTTTGGAATCAAACCGATGCAGTTTTGATACTAATTGGTGTTGTATAAACACCTATCTGGTGTTAGACCAAAACGAAACTGGTGTTGTTTAAAACTTCTCTGGTGTGGACATATATAGATTCTGGTCTGGTGTCAATCAACACCAGAGTTTTTGCAGTGTATTGGCGAACTAAAAACTAAATCCAATCATAGTTATGTCCATAAATGACGATTTATTTTTAAAATGAGCTGGCTACGATACCCTTTTCTGGTCAGATACATATCCTATCCAATGGTAGTAAACATTCGACCCTCTAATTTCACGTTTATTTTTTAGGATTTTAACGTACTATGGGTAATGTTTTACGCGCATGACACCTGTATGCATTAATTCTAATGTTACGAGTGGCATCGCATGGACCATACTTCATAGTGTCCACATAATAAAAAAAACTCGTCCAAGTTCACAAGGCTATCTCAGGACCAGGCGATGAGAGGTGTATTGGAGGGTACACTGCAAAAACTCCGGTGTTGATTTAACACCAGCCTGGAATCTATATAATGTCCAAACCAGAGAAGTATTCAAACGACACCAGTTTGGAATCAAACCGATGCAGTTTTGATACTAATTGGTGTTGTATAAACACCTATCTGGTGTTAGACCAAAACGAAACTGGTGTTGTTTAAAACTTCTCTGGTGTGGACATATATAGATTCTGGTCTGGTGTCAATCAACACCAGAGTTTTTGCAGTGTATTGGCGAACTAAAAACTAAATCCAATCATAGTTATGTCCATAAATGACGATTTATTTTTAAAATGAGCTGGCTACGATACCATTTTCTGGTCAGATACATATCCTATCCAATGGTAGTAAACATTCGACCCTCTAATTTCACGTTTATTTTTTAGGATTTTAACGTACTATGGGTAATGTTTTACGCGCATGACACCTGTATGCATTAATTCTAATGTTACGAGTGGCATCGCATGGACCATACTTCATAGTGTCCACATAATAAAAAAAACTCGTACAAGTTCACAAGGCTATCTCAGGACCAGGCGATGAGAGGTGTATTGGAGGGTACACTGCAAAAACTCCGGTGTTGATTTAACACCAGCCTGGAATCTATATAATGTCCAAACCAGAGAAGTATTCAAACGACACCAGTTTGGAATCAAACCGATGCAGTTTTGATACTAATTGGTGTTGTATAAACACCTATCTGGTGTTAGACCAAAACGAAACTGGTGTTGTTTAAAACTTCTCTGATGTGGACATATATAGATTCTGGTCTGGTGTCAATCAACACCAGAGTTTTTGCAGTGTATTGGCAACCTAAAAACTAAATCCAATCATAGTTATGTCCATAAATGACGATTTATTTTTAAAATGAGCTGGCTACGATACCCTTTTCTGGTCAGATACATATCCTATCCAATGGTAGTAAACATTCGACCCTCTAATTTCACGTTTATTTTTTAGGATTTTAACGTACTATGGGTAATGTTTTACGCGCATGACACCTGTATGCATTAATTCTAATGTTACGAGTGGCATCGCATGGACCATACTTCATAGTGTCCACATAATAAAAACAACTCGTACAAGTTCACAAGGCTATCTCAGGACCAGGCGATGAGAGGTGTATTGGAGGGTACACTGCAAAAACTCCGGTGTTGATTTAACACCAGCCTGGAATCTATATAATGTCCAAACCAGAGAAGTATTCAAACGACACCAGTTTGGAATCAAACCGATGCAGTTTTGATACTAATTGGTGTTGTATAAACACCTATCTGGTGTTAGACCAAAACGAAACTGGTGTTGTTTAAAACTTCTCTGGTGTGGACATATATAGATTCTGGTCTGGTGTCAATCAACACCAGAGTTTTTGCAGTGTATTGGCGAACTAAAAACTAAATCCAATCATAGTTATGTCCATAAATGACGATTTATTTTTAAAATGAGCTGGCTACGATACCCTTTTCTGGTCAGATACATATCCTATCCAATGGTAGTAAACATTCGACCCTCTAATTTCACGTTTATTTTTTAGGATTTTAACGTACTATGGGTAATGTTTTACGCGCATGACACCTGTATGCATTAATTCTAATGTTACGAGTGGCATCGCATGGACCATACTTCATAGTGTCCACATAATAAAAAAAACTCGTACAAGTTCACAAGGCTATCTCAGGACCAGGCGATGAGAGGTGTATTGGAGGGTACACTGCAAAAACTCCGGTGTTGATTTAACACCAGCCTGGAATCTATATAATGTCCAAACCAGAGAAGTATTCAAACGACACCAGTTTGGAATCAAACCGATGCAGTTTTGATACTAATTGGTGTTGTATAAACACCTATCTGGTGTTAGACCAAAACGAAACTGGTGTTGTTTAAAACTTCTCTGGTGTGGACATATATAGATTCTGGTCTGGTGTCAATCAACACCAAAGTTTTTGCAGTGTATTGGCGAACTAAAAACTAAATCCAATCATAGTTATGTCCATAAATGACGATTTATTTTTAAAATGAGCTGGCTACGATACCCTTTTCTGGTCAGATACATATCCTATCCAATGGTAGTAAACATTCGACCCTCTAATTTCACGTTTATTTTTTAGGATTTTAACGTACTATGGGTAATGTTTTACGCGCATGACACCTGTATGCATTAATTCTAATGTTACGAGTGGCATCGCATGGACCATACTTCATAGTGTCCACATAATAAAAAAAAACTCGTACAAGTTCACAAGGCTATCTCAGGACCAGGCGATGAGAGGTGTATTGGAGGGTACACTGCAAAAACTCCGGTGTTGATTTAACACCAGCCTGGAATCTATATAATGTCCAAACCAGAGAAGTATTCAAACGACACCAGTTTGGAATCAAACCGATGCAGTTTTGATACTAATTGGTGTTGTATAAACACCTATCTGGTGTTAGACCAAAACGAAACTGGTGTTGTTTAAAACTTCTCTGGTGTGGACATATATAGATTCTGGTCTGGTGTCAATCAACACCAGAGTTTTTGCAGTGTATTGGCGAACTAAAAACTAAATCCAATCATAGTTATGTCCATAAATGACGATTTATTTTTAAAATGAGCTGGCTACGATACCATTTTCTGGTCAGATACATATCCTATCCAATGGTAGTAAACATTCGACCCTCTAATTTCACGTTTATTTTTTAGGATTTTAACGTACTATGGGTAATGTTTTACGCGCATGACACCTGTATGCATTAATTCTAATGTTACGAGTGGCATCGCATGGACCATACTTCATAGTGTCCACATAATAAAAAAAACTCGTACAAGTTCACAAGGCTATCTCAGGACCAGGCGATGAGAGGTGTATTGGAGGGTACACTGCAAAAACTCCGGTGTTGATTTAACACCAGCCTGGAATCTATATAATGTCCAAACCAGAGAAGTATTCAAACGACACCAGTTTGGAATCAAACCGATGCAGTTTTGATACTAATTGGTGTTGTATAAACACCTATCTGGTGTTAGACCAAAACGAAACTGGTGTTGTTTAAAACTTCTCTGGTGTGGACATATATAGATTCTGGTCTGGTGTCAATCAACACCAGAGTTTTTGCAGTGTATTGGCGAACTAAAAACTAAATCCAATCATAGTTATGTCCATAAATGACGATTTATTTTTAAAATGAGCTGGCTACGATACCCTTTTCTGGTCAGATACATATCCTATCCAATGGTAGTAAACATTCGACCCTCTAATTTCACGTTTATTTTTTAGGATTTTAACGTACTATGGGTAATGTTTTACGCGCATGACACCTGTATGCATTAATTCTAATGTTACGAGTGGCATCGCATGGACCATACTTCATAGTGTCCACATAATAAAAAAAACTCGTACAAGTTCACAAGGCTATCTCAGGACCAGGCGATGAGAGGTGTATTGGAGGGTACACTGCAAAAACTCCGGTGTTGATTTAACACCAGCCTGGAATCTATATAATGTCCAAACCAGAGAAGTATTCAAACGACACCAGTTTGGAATCAAACCGATGCAGTTTTGATACTAATTGGTGTTGTATAAACACCTATCTGGTGTTAGACCAAAACGAAACTGGTGTTGTTTAAAACTTCTCTGGTGTGGACATATATAGATTCTGGTCTGGTGTCAATCAACACCAGAGTTTTTGCAGTGTATTGGCGAACTAAAAACTAAATCCAATCATAGTTATGTCCATAAATGACGATTTATTTTTAAAATGAGCTGGCTACGATACCCTTTTCTGGTCAGATACATATCCTATCCAATGGTAGTAAACATTCGACCCTCTAATTTCACGTTTATTTTTTAGGATTTTAACGTACTATGGGTAATGTTTTACGCGCATGACACCTGTATGCATTAATTCTAATGTTACGAGTGGCATCGCATGGACCATACTTCATAGTGTCCACATAATAAAAAAAACTCGTACAAGTTCACAAGGCTATCTCAGGACCAGGCGATGAGAGGTGTATTGGAGGGTACACTGCAAAAACTCCGGTGTTGATTTAACACCAGCCTGGAATCTATATAATGTCCAAACCAGAGAAGTATTCAAACGACACCAGTTTGGAATCAAACCGATGCAGTTTTGATACTAATTGGTGTTGTATAAACACCTATCTGGTGTTAGACCAAAACGAAACTGGTGTTGTTTAAAACTTCTCTGGTGTGGACATATATAGATTCTGGTCTGGTGTCAATCAACACCAGAGTTTTTGCAGTGTATTGGCGAACTAAAAACTAAATCCAATCATAGTTATGTCCATAAATGACGATTTTTTTTTAAAATGAGCTGGCTACGATACCCTTTTCTGGTCAGATACATATCCTATCCAATGGTAGTAAACATTCGACCCTCTAATTTCACGTTTATTTTTTAGGATTTTAACGTACTATGGGTAATGTTTTACGCGCATGACACCTGTATGCATTAATTCTAATGTTACGAGTGGCATCGCATGGACCATACTTCATAGTGTCCACATAATAAAAAAAACTCGTACAAGTTCACAAGGCTATCTCAGGACCAGGCGATGAGAGGTGTATTGGAGGGTACACTGCAAAAACTCCGGTGTTGATTTAACACCAGCCTGGAATCTATATAATGTCCAAACCAGAGAAGTATTCAAACGACACCAGTTTGGAATCAAACCGATGCAGTTTTGATACTAATTGGTGTTGTATAAACACCTATCTGGTGTTAGACCAAAACGAAACTGGTGTTGTTTAAAACTTCTCTGGTGTGGACATATATAGATTCTGGTCTGGTGTCAATCAACACCAGAGTGTTTGCAGTGTATTGGCGAACTAAAAACTAAATCCAATCATAGTTATGTCCATAAATGACGATTTATTTTTAAAATGAGCTGGCTACGATACCCTTTTCTGGTCAGATACATATCCTATCCAATGGTAGTAAACATTCGACCCTCTAATTTCACGTTTATTTTTTAGGATTTTAACGTACTATGGGTAATGTTTTACGCGCATGACACCTGTATGCATTAATTATAATGTTACGAGTGGCATCGCATGGACCATACTTCATAGTGTCCACATAATAAAAAAAACTCGTACAAGTTCACAAGGCTATCTCAGGACCAGGCGATGAGAGGTGTATTGGAGGGTACACTGCAAAAACTCCGGTGTTGATTTAACACCAGCCTGGAATCTATATAATGTCCAAACCAGAGAAGTATTCAAACGACACCAGTTTGGAATCAAACCGATGCAGTTTTGATACTAATTGGTGTTGTATAAACACCTATCTGGTGTTAGACCAAAACGAAACTGGTGTTGTTTAAAACTTCTCTGGTGTGGACATATATAGATTCTGGTCTGGTGTCAATCAACACCAGAGTGTTTGCAGTGTATTGGCGAACTAAAAACTAAATCCAATCATAGTTATGTCCATAAATGACGATTTATTTTTAAAATGAGCTGGCTACGATACCCTTTTCTGGTCAGATACATATCCTATCCAATGGTAGTAAACATTCGACCCTCTAATTTCACGTTTATTTTTTAGGATTTTAACGTACTATGGGTAATGTTTTACGCGCATGACACCTGTATGCATTAATTCTAATGTTACGAGTGGCATCGCATGGACCATACTTCATAGTGTCCACATAATAAAAAAAACTCGTCCAAGTTCACAAGGCTATCTCAGGACCAGGCGATGAGAGGTGTATTGGAGGGTACACTGCAAGAACTCCGGTGTTGATTTAACACCAGCCTGGAATCTATATAATGTCCAAACCAGAGAAGTATTCAAACGACACCAGTTTGGAATCAAACCGATGCAGTTTTGATACTAATTGGTGTTGTATAAACACCTATCTGGTGTTAGACCAAAACGAAACTGGTGTTGTTTAAAACTTCTCTGGTGTGGACATATATAGATTCTGGTCTGGTGTCAATCAACACCAGAGTTTTTGCAGTGTATTGGCGAACTAAAAACTAAATCCAATCATAGTTATGTCCATAAATGACGATTTATTTTTAAAATGAGCTGGCTACGATACCATTTTCTGGTCAGATACATATCCTATCCAATGGTAGTAAACATTCGACCCTCTAATTTCACGTTTATTTTTTAGGATTTTAACGTACTATGGGTAATGTTTTACGCGCATGACACCTGTATGCATTAATTCTAATGTTACGAGTGGCATCGCATGGACCATACTTCATAGTGTCCACATAATAAAAAAAACTCGTACAAGTTCACAAGGCTATCTCAGGACCAGGCGATGAGAGGTGTATTGGAGGGTACACTGCAAAAACTCCGGTGTTGATTTAACACCAGCCTGGAATCTATATAATGTCCAAACCAGAGAAGTATTCAAACGACACCAGTTTGGAATCAAACCGATGCAGTTTTGATACTAATTGGTGTTGTATAAACACCTATCTGGTGTTAGACCAAAACGAAACTGGTGTTGTTTAAAACTTCTCTGGTGTGGACATATATAGATTCTGGTCTGGTGTCAATCAACACCAGAGTTTTTGCAGTGTATTGGCGAACTAAAAACTAAATCCAATCATAGTTATGTCCATAAATGACGATTTATTTTTAAAATGAGCTGGCTACGATACCCTTTTCTGGTCAGATACATATCCTATCCAATGGTAGTAAACATTCGACCCTCTAATTTCACGTTTATTTTTTAGGATTTTAACGTACTATGGGTAATGTTTTACGCGCATGACACCTGTATGCATTAATTCTAATGTTACGAGTGGCATCGCATGGACCATACTTCATAGTGTCCACATAATAAAAAAAACTCGTACAAGTTCACAAGGCTATCTCAGGACCAGGCGATGAGAGGTGTATTGGAGGGTACACTGCAAAAACTCCGGTGTTGATTTAACACCAGCCTGGAATCTATATAATGTCCAAACCAGAGAAGTATTCAAACGACACCAGTTTGGAATCAAACCGATGCAGTTTTGATACTAATTGGTGTTGTATAAACACCTATCTGGTGTTAGACCAAAACGAAACTGGTGTTGTTTAAAACTTCTCTGGTGTGGACATATATAGATTCTGGTCTGGTGTCAATCAACACCAGAGTTTTTGCAGTGTATTGGCGAACTAAAAACTAAATCCAATCATAGTTATGTCCATAAATGACGATTTATTTTTAAAATGAGCTGGCTACGATACCCTTTTCTGGTCAGATACATATCCTATCCAATGGTAGTAAACATTCGACCCTCTAATTTCACGTTTATTTTTTAGGATTTTAACGTACTATGGGTAATGTTTTACGCGCATGACACCTGTATGCATTAATTCTAATGTTACGAGTGGCATCGCATGGACCATACTTCATAGTGTCCACATAATAAAAAAAACTCGTACAAGTTCACAAGGCTATCTCAGGACCAGGCGATGAGAGGTGTATTGGAGGGTACACTGCAAAAACTCCGGTGTTGATTTAACACCAGCCTGGAATCTATATAATGTCCAAACCAGAGAAGTATTCAAACGACACCAGTTTGGAATCAAACCGATGCAGTTTTGATACTAATTGGTGTTGTATAAACACCTATCTGGTGTTAGACCAAAACGAAACTGGTGTTGTTTAAAACTTCTCTGGTGTGGACATATATAGATTCTGGTCTGGTGTCAATCAACACCAGAGTGTTTGCAGTGTATTGGCGAACTAAAAACTAAATCCAATCATAGTTATGTCCATAAATGACGATTTATTTTTAAAATGAGCTGGCTACGATACCCTTTTCTGGTCAGATACATATCCTATCCAATGGTAGTAAACATTCGACCCTCTAATTTCACGTTTATTTTTTAGGATTTTAACGTACTATGGGTAATGTTTTACGCGCATGACACCTGTATGCATTAATTATAATGTTACGAGTGGCATCGCATGGACCATACTTCATAGTGTCCACATAATAAAAAAAACTCGTACAAGTTCACAAGGCTATCTCAGGACCAGGCGATGAGAGGTGTATTGGAGGGTACACTGCAAAAACTCCGGTGTTGATTAAACACCAGCCTGGAATCTATATAATGTCCAAACCAGAGAAGTATTCAAACGACACCAGTTTGGAATCAAACCGATGCAGTTTTGATACTAATTGGTGTTGTATAAACACCTATCTGGTGTTAGACCAAAACGAAACTGGTGTTGTTTAAAACTTCTCTGGTGTGGACATATATAGATTCTGGTCTGGTGTCAATCAACACCAGAGTGTTTGCAGTGTATTGGCGAACTAAAAACTAAATCCAATCATAGTTATGTCCATAAATGACGATTTATTTTTAAAATGAGCTGGCTACGATACCCTTTTCTGGTCAGATACATATCCTATCCAATGGTAGTAAACATTCGACCCTCTAATTTCACGTTTATTTTTTAGGATTTTAACGTACTATGGGTAATGTTTTACGCGCATGACACCTGTATGCATTAATTCTAATGTTACGAGTGGCATCGCATGGACCATACTTCATAGTGTCCACATAATAAAAAAAACTCGTCCAAGTTCACAAGGCTATCTCAGGACCAGGCGATGAGAGGTGTATTGGAGGGTACACTGCAAAAACTCCGGTGTTGATTTAACACCAGCCTGGAATCTATATAATGTCCAAACCAGAGAAGTATTCAAACGACACCAGTTTGGAATCAAACCGATGCAGTTTTGATACTAATTGGTGTTGTATAAACACCTATCTGGTGTTAGACCAAAACGAAACTGGTGTTGTTTAAAACTTCTCTGGTGTGGACATATATAGATTCTGGTCTGGTGTCAATCAACACCAGAGTTTTTGCAGTGTATTGGCGAACTAAAAACTAAATCCAATCATAGTTATGTCCATAAATGACGATTTATTTTTAAAATGAGCTGGCTACGATACCCTTTTCTGGTCAGATACATATCCTATCCAATGGTAGTAAACATTCGACCCTCTAATTTCACGTTTATTTTTTAGGATTTTAACGTACTATGGGTAATGTTTTACGCGCATGACACCTGTATGCATTAATTCTAATGTTACGAGTGGCATCGCATGGACCATACTTCATAGTGTCCACATAATAAAAAAAACTCGTCCAAGTTCACAAGGCTATCTCAGGACCAGGCGATGAGAGGTGTATTGGAGGGTACACTGCAAAAACTCCGGTGTTGATTTAACACCAGCCTGGAATCTATATAATGTCCAAACCAGAGAAGTATTCAAACGACACCAGTTTGGAATCAAACCGATGCAGTTTTGATACTAATTGGTGTTGTATAAACACCTATCTGGTGTTAGACCAAAACGAAACTGGTGTTGTTTAAAACTTCTCTGGTGTGGACATATATAGATTCTGGTCTGGTGTCAATCAACACCAGAGTTTTTGCAGTGTATTGGCGAACTAAAAACTAAATCCAATCATAGTTATGTCCATAAATGACGATTTATTTTTAAAATGAGCTGGCTACGATACCCTTTTCTGGTCAGATACATATCCTATCCAATGGTAGTAAACATTCGACCCTCTAATTTCACGTTTATTTTTTAGGATTTTAACGTACTATGGGTAATGTTTTACGCGCATGACACCTGTATGCATTAATTCTAATGTTACGAGTGGCATCGCATGGACCATACTTCATAGTGTCCACATAATAAAAAAAACTCGTCCAAGTTCACAAGGCTATCTCAGGACCAGGCGATGAGAGGTGTATTGGAGGGTACACTGCAAAAACTCCGGTGTTGATTTAACACCAGCCTGGAATCTATATAATGTCCAAACCAGAGAAGTATTCAAACGACACCAGTTTGGAATCAAACCGATGCAGTTTTGATACTAATTGGTGTTGTATAAACACCTATCTGGTGTTAGACCAAAACGAAACTGGTGTTGTTTAAAACTTCTCTGGTGTGGACATATATAGATTCTGGTCTGGTGTCAATCAACACCAGAGTTTTTGCAGTGTATTGGCGAACTAAAAACTAAATCCAATCATAGTTATGTCCATAAATGACGATTTATTTTTAAAATGAGCTGGCTACGATACCATTTTCTGGTCAGATACATATCCTATCCAATGGTAGTAAACATTCGACCCTCTAATTTCACGTTTATTTTTTAGGATTTTAACGTACTATGGGTAATGTTTTACGCGCATGACACCTGTATGCATTAATTCTAATGTTACGAGTGGCATCGCATGGACCATACTTCATAGTGTCCACATAATAAAAAAAACTCGTACAAGTTCACAAGGCTATCTCAGGACCAGGCGATGAGAGGTGTATTGGAGGGTACACTGCAAAAACTCCGGTGTTGATTTAACACCAGCCTGGAATCTATATAATGTCCAAACCAGAGAAGTATTCAAACGACACCAGTTTGGAATCAAACCGATGCAGTTTTGATACTAATTGGTGTTGTATAAACACCTATCTGGTGTTAGACCAAAACGAAACTGGTGTTGTTTAAAACTTCTCTGATGTGGACATATATAGATTCTGGTCTGGTGTCAATCAACACCAGAGTTTTTGCAGTGTATTGGCAACCTAAAAACTAAATCCAATCATAGTTATGTCCATAAATGACGATTTATTTTTAAAATGAGCTGGCTACGATACCCTTTTCTGGTCAGATACATATCCTATCCAATGGTAGTAAACATTCGACCCTCTAATTTCACGTTTATTTTTTAGGATTTTAACGTACTATGGGTAATGTTTTACGCGCATGACACCTGTATGCATTAATTCTAATGTTACGAGTGGCATCGCATGGACCATACTTCATAGTGTCCACATAATAAAAAAAACTCGTCCAAGTTCACAAGGCTATCTCAGGACCAGGCGATGAGGGGTGTATTGGAGGGTACACTGCAAAAACTCCGGTGTTGATTTAACACCAGCCTGGAATCTATATAATGTCCAAACCAGAGAAGTATTCAAACGACACCAGTTTGGAATCAAACCGATGCAGTTTTGATACTAATTGGTGTTGTATAAACACCTATCTGGTGTTAGACCAAAACGAAACTGGTGTTGTTTAAAACTTCTCTGGTGTGGACATATATAGATTCTGGTCTGGTGTCAATCAACACCAGAGTTTTTGCAGTGTATTGGCGAACTAAAAACTAAATCCAATCATAGTTATGTCCATAAATGACGATTTATTTTTAAAATGAGCTGGCTACGATACCATTTTCTGGTCAGATACATATCCTATCCAATGGTAGTAAACATTCGACCCTCTAATTTCACGTTTATTTTTTAGGATTTTAACGTACTATGGGTAATGTTTTACGCGCATGACACCTGTATGCATTAATTCTAATGTTACGAGTGGCATCGCATGGACCATACTTCATAGTGTCCACATAATAAAAAAAACTCGTACAAGTTCACAAGGCTATCTCAGGACCAGGCGATGAGAGGTGTATTGGAGGGTACACTGCAAAAACTCCGGTGTTGATTTAACACCAGCCTGGAATCTATATAATGTCCAAACCAGAGAAGTATTCAAACGACACCAGTTTGGAATCAAACCGATGCAGTTTTGATACTAATTGGTGTTGTATAAACACCTATCTGGTGTTAGACCAAAACGAAACTGGTGTTGTTTAAAACTTCTCTGATGTGGACATATATAGATTCTGGTCTGGTGTCAATCAACACCAGAGTTTTTGCAGTGTATTGGCAACCTAAAAACTAAATCCAATCATAGTTATGTCCATAAATGACGATTTATTTTTAAAATGAGCTGGCTACGATACCCTTTTCTGGTCAGATACATATCCTATCCAATGGTAGTAAACATTCGACCCTCTAATTTCACGTTTATTTTTTAGGATTTTAACGTACTATGGGTAATGTTTTACGCGCATGACACCTGTATGCATTAATTCTAATGTTACGAGTGGCATCGCATGGACCATACTTCATAGTGTCCACATAATAAAAACAACTCGTACAAGTTCACAAGGCTATCTCAGGACCAGGCGATGAGAGGTGTATTGGAGGGTACACTGCAAAAACTCCGGTGTTGATTTAACACCAGCCTGGAATCTATATAATGTCCAAACCAGAGAAGTATTCAAACGACACCAGTTTGGAATCAAACCGATGCAGTTTTGATACTAATTGGTGTTGTATAAACACCTATCTGGTGTTAGACCAAAACGAAACTGGTGTTGTTTAAAACTTCTCTGGTGTGGACATATATAGATTCTGGTCTGGTGTCAATCAACACCAGAGTTTTTGCAGTGTATTGGCGAACTAAAAACTAAATCCAATCATAGTTATGTCCATAAATGACGATTTATTTTTAAAATGAGCTGGCTACGATACCCTTTTCTGGTCAGATACATATCCTATCCAATGGTAGTAAACATTCGACCCTCTAATTTCACGTTTATTTTTTAGGATTTTAACGTACTATGGGTAATGTTTTACGCGCATGACACCTGTATGCATTAATTCTAATGTTACGAGTGGCATCGCATGGACCATACTTCATAGTGTCCACATAATAAAAAAAACTCGTACAAGTTCACAAGGCTATCTCAGGACCAGGCGATGAGAGGTGTATTGGAGGGTACACTGCAAAAACTCCGGTGTTGATTTAACACCAGCCTGGAATCTATATAATGTCCAAACCAGAGAAGTATTCAAACGACACCAGTTTGGAATCAAACCGATGCAGTTTTGATACTAATTGGTGTTGTATAAACACCTATCTGGTGTTAGACCAAAACGAAACTGGTGTTGTTTAAAACTTCTCTGGTGTGGACATATATAGATTCTGGTCTGGTGTCAATCAACACCAGAGTTTTTGCAGTGTATTGGCGAACTAAAAACTAAATCCAATCATAGTTATGTCCATAAATGACGATTTATTTTTAAAATGAGCTGGCTACGATACCCTTTTCTGGTCAGATACATATCCTATCCAATGGTAGTAAACATTCGACCCTCTAATTTCACGTTTATTTTTTAGGATTTTAACGTACTATGGGTAATGTTTTACGCGCATGACACCTGTATGCATTAATTCTAATGTTACGAGTGGCATCGCATGGACCATACTTCATAGTGTCCACATAATAAAAAAAACTCGTCCAAGTTCACAAGGCTATCTCAGGACCAGGCGATGAGAGGTGTATTGGAGGGTACACTGCAAAAACTCCGGTGTTGATTTAACACCAGCCTGGAATCTATATAATGTCCAAACCAGAGAAGTATTCAAACGACACCAGTTTGGAATCAAACCGATGCAGTTTTGATACTAATTGGTGTTGTATAAACACCTATCTGGTGTTAGACCAAAACGAAACTGGTGTTGTTTAAAACTTCTCTGATATGGACATATATAGATTCTGGTCTGGTGTCAATCAACACCAGAGTTTTTGCAGTGTATTGGCAACCTAAAAACTAAATCCAATCATAGTTATGTCCATAAATGACGATTTATTTTTAAAATGAGCTGGCTACGATACCCTTTTCTGGTCAGATACATATCCTATCCAATGGTAGTAAACATTCGACCCTCTAATTTCACGTTTATTTTTTAGGATTTTAACGTACTATGGGTAATGTTTTACGCGCATGACACCTGTATGCATTAATTCTAATGTTACGAGTGGCATCGCATGGACCATACTTCATAGTGTCCACATAATAAAAACAACTCGTACAAGTTCACAAGGCTATCTCAGGACCAGGCGATGAGAGGTGTATTGGAGGGTACACTGCAAAAACTCCGGTGTTGATTTAACACCAGCCTGGAATCTATATAATGTCCAAACCAGAGAAGTATTCAAACGACACCAGTTTGGAATCAAACCGATGCAGTTTTGATACTAATTGGTGTTGTATAAACACCTATCTGGTGTTAGACCAAAACGAAACTGGTGTTGTTTAAAACTTCTCTGGTGTGGACATATATAGATACTGGTCTGGTGTCAATCAACACCAGAGTTTTTGCAGTGTATTGGCGAACTAAAAACTAAATCCAATCATAGTTATGTCCATAAATGACGATTTATTTTTAAAATGAGCTGGCTACGATACCCTTTTCTGGTCAGATACATATCCTATCCAATGGTAGTAAACATTCGACCCTCTAATTTCACGTTTATTTTTTAGGATTTTAACGTACTATGGGTAATGTTTTACGCGCATGACACCTGTATGCATTAATTCTAATGTTACGAGTGGCATCGCATGGACCATACTTCATAGTGTCCACATAATAAAAAAAACTCGTACAAGTTCACAAGGCTATCTCAGGACCAGGCGATGAGAGGTGTATTGGAGGGTACACTGCAAAAACTCCGGTGTTGATTTAACACCAGCCTGGAATCTATATAATGTCCAAACCAGAGAAGTATTCAAACGACACCAGTTTGGAATCAAACCGATGCAGTTTTGATACTAATTGGTGTTGTATAAACACCTATCTGGTGTTAGACCAAAACGAAACTGGTGTTGTTTAAAACTTCTCTGGTGTGGACATATATAGATTCTGGTCTGGTGTCAATCAACACCAAAGTTTTTGCAGTGTATTGGCGAACTAAAAACTAAATCCAATCATAGTTATGTCCATAAATGACGATTTATTTTTAAAATGAGCTGGCTACGATACCCTTTTCTGGTCAGATACATATCCTATCCAATGGTAGTAAACATTCGACCCTCTAATTTCACGTTTATTTTTTAGGATTTTAACGTACTATGGGTAATGTTTTACGCGCATGACACCTGTATGCATTAATTCTAATGTTACGAGTGGCATCGCATGGACCATACTTCATAGTGTCCACATAATAAAAAAAAAACTCGTACAAGTTCACAAGGCTATCTCAGGACCAGGCGATGAGAGGTGTATTGGAGGGTACACTGCAAAAACTCCGGTGTTGATTTAACACCAGCCTGGAATCTATATAATGTCCAAACCAGAGAAGTATTCAAACGACACCAGTTTGGAATCAAACCGATGCAGTTTTGATACTAATTGGTGTTGTATAAACACCTATCTGGTGTTAGACCAAAACGAAACTGGTGTTGTTTAAAACTTCTCTGGTGTGGACATATATAGATTCTGGTCTGGTGTCAATCAACACCAGAGTTTTTGCAGTGTATTGGCGAACTAAAAACTAAATCCAATCATAGTTATGTCCATAAATGACGATTTATTTTTAAAATGAGCTGGCTACGATACCATTTTCTGGTCAGATACATATCCTATCCAATGGTAGTAAACATTCGACCCTCTAATTTCACGTTTATTTTTTAGGATTTTAACGTACTATGGGTAATGTTTTACGCGCATGACACCTGTATGCATTAATTCTAATGTTACGAGTGGCATCGCATGGACCATACTTCATAGTGTCCACATAATAAAAAAAACTCGTACAAGTTCACAAGGCTATCTCAGGACCAGGCGATGAGAGGTGTATTGGAGGGTACACTGCAAAAACTCCGGTGTTGATTTAACACCAGCCTGGAATCTATATAATGTCCAAACCAGAGAAGTATTCAAACGACACCAGTTTGGAATCAAACCGATGCAGTTTTGATACTAATTGGTGTTGTATAAACACCTATCTGGTGTTAGACCAAAACGAAACTGGTGTTGTTTAAAACTTCTCTGGTGTGGACATATATAGATTCTGGTCTGGTGTCAATCAACACCAGAGTTTTTGCAGTGTATTGGCGAACTAAAAACTAAATCCAATCATAGTTATGTCCATAAATGACGATTTATTTTTAAAATGAGCTGGCTACGATACCCTTTTCTGGTCAGATACATATCCTATCCAATGGTAGTAAACATTCGACCCTCTAATTTCACGTTTATTTTTTAGGATTTTAACGTACTATGGGTAATGTTTTACGCGCATGACACCTGTATGCATTAATTCTAATGTTACGAGTGGCATCGCATGGACCATACTTCATAGTGTCCACATAATAAAAAAAACTCGTACAAGTTCACAAGGCTATCTCAGGACCAGGCGATGAGAGGTGTATTGGAGGGTACACTGCAAAAACTCCGGTGTTGATTTAACACCAGCCTGGAATCTATATAATGTCCAAACCAGAGAAGTATTCAAACGACACCAGTTTGGAATCAAACCGATGCAGTTTTGATACTAATTGGTGTTGTATAAACACCTATCTGGTGTTAGACCAAAACGAAACTGGTGTTGTTTAAAACTTCTCTGGTGTGGACATATATAGATTCTGGTCTGGTGTCAATCAACACCAGAGTTTTTGCAGTGTATTGGCGAACTAAAAACTAAATCCAATCATAGTTATGTCCATAAATGACGATTTATTTTTAAAATGAGCTGGCTACGATACCCTTTTCTGGTCAGATACATATCCTATCCAATGGTAGTAAACATTCGACCCTCTAATTTCACGTTTATTTTTTAGGATTTTAACGTACTATGGGTAATGTTTTACGCGCATGACACCTGTATGCATTAATTCTAATGTTACGAGTGGCATCGCATGGACCATACTTCATAGTGTCCACATAATAAAAAAAACTCGTACAAGTTCACAAGGCTATCTCAGGACCAGGCGATGAGAGGTGTATTGGAGGGTACACTGCAAAAACTCCGGTGTTGATTTAACACCAGCCTGGAATCTATATAATGTCCAAACCAGAGAAGTATTCAAACGACACCAGTTTGGAATCAAACCGATGCAGTTTTGATACTAATTGGTGTTGTATAAACACCTATCTGGTGTTAGACCAAAACGAAACTGGTGTTGTTTAAAACTTCTCTGGTGTGGACATATATAGATTCTGGTCTGGTGTCAATCAACACCAGAGTTTTTGCAGTGTATTGGCGAACTAAAAACTAAATCCAATCATAGTTATGTCCATAAATGACGATTTTTTTTTAAAATGAGCTGGCTACGATACCCTTTTCTGGTCAGATACATATCCTATCCAATGGTAGTAAACATTCGACCCTCTAATTTCACGTTTATTTTTTAGGATTTTAACGTACTATGGGTAATGTTTTACGCGCATGACACCTGTATGCATTAATTCTAATGTTACGAGTGGCATCGCATGGACCATACTTCATAGTGTCCACATAATAAAAAAAACTCGTACAAGTTCACAAGGCTATCTCAGGACCAGGCGATGAGAGGTGTATTGGAGGGTACACTGCAAAAACTCCGGTGTTGATTTAACACCAGCCTGGAATCTATATAATGCCCAAACCAGAGAAGTATTCAAACGACACCAGTTTGGAATCAAACCGATGCAGTTTTGATACTAATTGGTGTTGTATAAACACCTATCTGGTGTTAGACCAAAACGAAACTGGTGTTGTTTAAAACTTCTCTGGTGTGGACATATATAGATTCTGGTCTGGTGTCAATCAACACCAGAGTGTTTGCAGTGTATTGGCGAACTAAAAACTAAATCCAATCATAGTTATGTCCATAAATGACGATTTATTTTTAAAATGAGGTGGCTACGATACCCTTTTCTGGTCAGATACATATCCTATCCAATGGTAGTAAACATTCGACCCTCTAATTTCACGTTTATTTTTTAGGATTTTAACGTACTATGGGTAATGTTTTACGCGCATGACACCTGTATGCATTAATTATAATGTTACGAGTGGCATCGCATGGACCATACTTCATAGTGTCCACATAATAAAAAAAACTCGTACAAGTTCACAAGGCTATCTCAGGACCAGGCGATGAGAGGTGTATTGGAGGGTACACTGCAAAAACTCCGGTGTTGATTTAACACCAGCCTGGAATCTATATAATGTCCAAACCAGAGAAGTATTCAAACGACACCAGTTTGGAATCAAACCGATGCAGTTTTGATACTAATTGGTGTTGTATAAACACCTATCTGGTGTTAGACCAAAACGAAACTGGTGTTGTTTAAAACTTCTCTGGTGTGGACATATATAGATTCTGGTCTGGTGTCAATCAACACCAGAGTGTTTGCAGTGTATTGGCGAACTAAAAACTAAATCCAATCATAGTTATGTCCATAAA
The DNA here is from genome assembly GCF_037042905.1 of Lytechinus pictus. Classification (NCBI taxonomy): domain Eukaryota; kingdom Metazoa; phylum Echinodermata; class Echinoidea; order Temnopleuroida; family Toxopneustidae; genus Lytechinus; species Lytechinus pictus. Next base: position 152,974 of record NW_026974169.1, on the reverse strand, counting down.
TGACGATTTATTTTTAAAATGAGCTGGCTACGATACCCTTTTCTGGTCAGATACATATCCTATCCAATGGTAGTAAACATTCGACCCTCTAATTTCACGTTTATTTTTTAGGATTTTAACGTACTATGGGTAATGTTTTACGCGCATGACACCTGTATGCATTAATTCTAATGTTACGAGTGGCATCGCATGGACCATACTTCATAGTGTCCACATAATAAAAAAAACTCGTCCAAGTTCACAAGGCTATCTCAGGACCAGGCGATGAGAGGTGTATTGGAGGGTACACTGCAAGAACTCCGGTGTTGATTTAACACCAGCCTGGAATCTATATAATGTCCAAACCAGAGAAGTATTCAAACGACACCAGTTTGGAATCAAACCGATGCAGTTTTGATACTAATTGGTGTTGTATAAACACCTATCTGGTGTTAGACCAAAACGAAACTGGTGTTGTTTAAAACTTCTCTGGTGTGGACATATATAGATTCTGGTCTGGTGTCAATCAACACCAGAGTTTTTGCAGTGTATTGGCGAACTAAAAACTAAATCCAATCATAGTTATGTCCATAAATGACGATTTATTTTTAAAATGAGCTGGCTACGATACCATTTTCTGGTCAGATACATATCCTATCCAATGGTAGTAAACATTCGACCCTCTAATTTCACGTTTATTTTTTAGGATTTTAACGTACTATGGGTAATGTTTTACGCGCATGACACCTGTATGCATTAATTCTAATGTTACGAGTGGCATCGCATGGACCATACTTCATAGTGTCCACATAATAAAAAAAACTCGTACAAGTTCACAAGGCTATCTCAGGACCAGGCGATGAGAGGTGTATTGGAGGGTACACTGCAAAAACTCCGGTGTTGATTTAACACCAGCCTGGAATCTATATAATGTCCAAACCAGAGAAGTATTCAAACGACACCAGTTTGGAATCAAACCGATGCAGTTTTGATACTAATTGGTGTTGTATAAACACCTATCTGGTGTTAGACCAAAACGAAACTGGTGTTGTTTAAAACTTCTCTGGTGTGGACATATATAGATTCTGGTCTGGTGTCAATCAACACCAGAGTTTTTGCAGTGTATTGGCGAACTAAAAACTAAATCCAATCATAGTTATGTCCATAAATGACGATTTATTTTTAAAATGAGCTGGCTACGATACCCTTTTCTGGTCAGATACATATCCTATCCAATGGTAGTAAACATTCGACCCTCTAATTTCACGTTTATTTTTTAGGATTTTAACGTACTATGGGTAATGTTTTACGCGCATGACACCTGTATGCATTAATTCTAATGTTACGAGTGGCATCGCATGGACCATACTTCATAGTGTCCACATAATAAAAAAAACTCGTACAAGTTCACAAGGCTATCTCAGGACCAGGCGATGAGAGGTGTATTGGAGGGTACACTGCAAAAACTCCGGTGTTGATTTAACACCAGCCTGGAATCTATATAATGTCCAAACCAGAGAAGTATTCAAACGACACCAGTTTGGAATCAAACCGATGCAGTTTTGATACTAATTGGTGTTGTATAAACACCTATCTGGTGTTAGACCAAAACGAAACTGGTGTTGTTTAAAACTTCTCTGGTGTGGACATATATAGATTCTGGTCTGGTGTCAATCAACACCAGAGTGTTTGCAGTGTATTGGCGAACTAAAAACTAAATCCAATCATAGTTATGTCCATAAATGACGATTTATTTTTAAAATGAGGTGGCTACGATACCCTTTTCTGGTCAGATACATATCCTATCCAATGGTAGTAAACATTCGACCCTCTAATTTCACGTTTATTTTTTAGGATTTTAACGTACTATGGGTAATGTTTTACGCGCATGACACCTGTATGCATTAATTATAATGTTACGAGTGGCATCGCATGGACCATACTTCATAGTGTCCACATAATAAAAAAAACTCGTACAAGTTCACAAGGCTATCTCAGGACCAGGCGATGAGAGGTGTATTGGAGGGTACACTGCAAAAACTCCGGTGTTGATTTAACACCAGCCTGGAATCTATATAATGTCCAAACCAGAGAAGTATTCAAACGACACCAGTTTGGAATCAAACCGATGCAGTTTTGATACTAATTGGTGTTGTATAAACACCTATCTGGTGTTAGACCAAAACGAAACTGGTGTTGTTTAAAACTTCTCTGGTGTGGACATATATAGATTCTGGTCTGGTGTCAATCAACACCAGAGTGTTTGCAGTGTATTGGCGAACTAAAAACTAAATCCAATCATAGTTATGTCCATAAATGACGATTTATTTTTAAAATGAGCTGGCTACGATACCCTTTTCTGGTCAGATACATATCCTATCCAATGGTAGTAAACATTCGACCCTCTAATTTCACGTTTATTTTTTAGGATTTTAACGTACTATGGGTAATGTTTTACGCGCATGACACCTGTATGCATTAATTCTAATGTTACGAGTGGCATCGCATGGACCATACTTCATAGTGTCCACATAATAAAAAAAACTCGTCCAAGTTCACAAGGCTATCTCAGGACCAGGCGATGAGAGGTGTATTGGAGGGTACACTGCAAGAACTCCGGTGTTGATTTAACACCAGCCTGGAATCTATATAATGTCCAAACCAGAGAAGTATTCAAACGACACCAGTTTGGAATCAAACCGATGCAGTTTTGATACTAATTGGTGTTGTATAAACACCTATCTGGTGTTAGACCAAAACGAAACTGGTGTTGTTTAAAACTTCTCTGGTGTGGACATATATAGATTCTGGTCTGGTGTCAATCAACACCAGAGTTTTTGCAGTGTATTGGCGAACTAAAAACTAAATCCAATCATAGTTATGTCCATAAATGACGATTTATTTTTAAAATGAGCTGGCTACGATACCATTTTCTGGTCAGATACATATCCTATCCAATGGTAGTAAACATTCGACCCTCTAATTTCACGTTTATTTTTTAGGATTTTAACGTACTATGGGTAATGTTTTACGCGCATGACACCTGTATGCATTAATTCTAATGTTACGAGTGGCATCGCATGGACCATACTTCATAGTGTCCACATAATAAAAAAAACTCGTACAAGTTCACAAGGCTATCTCAGGACCAGGCGATGAGAGGTGTATTGGAGGGTACACTGCAAAAACTCCGGTGTTGATTTAACACCAGCCTGGAATCTATATAATGTCCAAACCAGAGAAGTATTCAAACGACACCAGTTTGGAATCAAACCGATGCAGTTTTGATACTAATTGGTGTTGTATAAACACCTATCTGGTGTTAGACCAAAACGAAACTGGTGTTGTTTAAAACTTCTCTGGTGTGGACATATATAGATTCTGGTCTGGTGTCAATCAACACCAGAGTTTTTGCAGTGTATTGGCGAACTAAAAACTAAATCCAATCATAGTTATGTCCATAAATGACGATTTATTTTTAAAATGAGCTGGCTACGATACCCTTTTCTGGTCAGATACATATCCTATCCAATGGTAGTAAACATTCGACCCTCTAATTTCACGTTTATTTTTTAGGATTTTAACGTACTATGGGTAATGTTTTACGCGCATGACACCTGTATGCATTAATTCTAATGTTACGAGTGGCATCGCATGGACCATACTTCATAGTGTCCACATAATAAAAAAAACTCGTACAAGTTCACAAGGCTATCTCAGGACCAGGCGATGAGAGGTGTATTGGAGGGTACACTGCAAAAACTCCGGTGTTGATTTAACACCAGCCTGGAATCTATATAATGTCCAAACCAGAGAAGTATTCAAACGACACCAGTTTGGAATCAAACCGATGCAGTTTTGATACTAATTGGTGTTGTATAAACACCTATCTGGTGTTAGACCAAAACGAAACTGGTGTTGTTTAAAACTTCTCTGGTGTGGACATATATAGATTCTGGTCTGGTGTCAATCAACACCAGAGTGTTTGCAGTGTATTGGCGAACTAAAAACTAAATCCAATCATAGTTATGTCCATAAATGACGATTTATTTTTAAAATGAGCTGGCTACGATACCCTTTTCTGGTCAGATACATATCCTATCCAATGGTAGTAAACATTCGACCCTCTAATTTCACGTTTATTTTTTAGGATTTTAACGTACTATGGGTAATGTTTTACGCGCATGACACCTGTATGCATTAATTATAATGTTACGAGTGGCATCGCATGGACCATACTTCATAGTGTCCACATAATAAAAAAAACTCGTACAAGTTCACAAGGCTATCTCAGGACCAGGCGATGAGAGGTGTATTGGAGGGTACACTGCAAAAACTCCGGTGTTGATTAAACACCAGCCTGGAATCTATATAATGTCCAAACCAGAGAAGTATTCAAACGACACCAGTTTGGAATCAAACCGATGCAGTTTTGATACTAATTGGTGTTGTATAAACACCTATCTGGTGTTAGACCAAAACGAAACTGGTGTTGTTTAAAACTTCTCTGGTGTGGACATATATAGATTCTGGTCTGGTGTCAATCAACACCAGAGTGTTTGCAGTGTATTGGCGAACTAAAAACTAAATCCAATCATAGTTATGTCCATAAATGACGATTTATTTTTAAAATGAGCTGGCTACGATACCCTTTTCTGGTCAGATACATATCCTATCCAATGGTAGTAAACATTCGACCCTCTAATTTCACGTTTATTTTTTAGGATTTTAACGTACTATGGGTAATGTTTTACGCGCATGACACCTGTATGCATTAATTCTAATGTTACGAGTGGCATCGCATGGACCATACTTCATAGTGTCCACATAATAAAAAAAACTCGTCCAAGTTCACAAGGCTATCTCAGGACCAGGCGATGAGAGGTGTATTGGAGGGTACACTGCAAAAACTCCGGTGTTGATTTAACACCAGCCTGGAATCTATATAATGTCCAAACCAGAGAAGTATTCAAACGACACCAGTTTGGAATCAAACCGATGCAGTTTTGATACTAATTGGTGTTGTATAAACACCTATCTGGTGTTAGACCAAAACGAAACTGGTGTTGTTTAAAACTTCTCTGGTGTGGACATATATAGATTCTGGTCTGGTGTCAATCAACACCAGAGTTTTTGCAGTGTATTGGCGAACTAAAAACTAAATCCAATCATAGTTATGTCCATAAATGACGATTTATTTTTAAAATGAGCTGGCTACGATACCCTTTTCTGGTCAGATACATATCCTATCCAATGGTAGTAAACATTCGACCCTCTAATTTCACGTTTATTTTTTAGGATTTTAACGTACTATGGGTAATGTTTTACGCGCATGACACCTGTATGCATTAATTCTAATGTTACGAGTGGCATCGCATGGACCATACTTCATAGTGTCCACATAATAAAAAAAACTCGTCCAAGTTCACAAGGCTATCTCAGGACCAGGCGATGAGAGGTGTATTGGAGGGTACACTGCAAAAACTCCGGTGTTGATTTAACACCAGCCTGGAATCTATATAATGTCCAAACCAGAGAAGTATTCAAACGACACCAGTTTGGAATCAAACCGATGCAGTTTTGATACTAATTGGTGTTGTATAAACACCTATCTGGTGTTAGACCAAAACGAAACTGGTGTTGTTTAAAACTTCTCTGGTGTGGACATATATAGATTCTGGTCTGGTGTCAATCAACACCAGAGTTTTTGCAGTGTATTGGCGAACTAAAAACTAAATCCAATCATAGTTATGTCCATAAATGACGATTTATTTTTAAAATCAGCTGGCTACGATACCCTTTTCTGGTCAGATACATATCCTATCCAATGGTAGTAAACATTCGACCCTCTAATTTCACGTTTATTTTTTAGGATTTTAACGTACTATGGGTAATGTTTTACGCGCATGACACCTGTATGCATTAATTCTAATGTTACGAGTGGCATCGCATGGACCATACTTCATAGTGTCCACATAATAAAAAAAACTCGTCCAAGTTCACAAGGCTATCTCAGGACCAGGCGATGAGGGGTGTATTGGAGGGTACACTGCAAAAACTCCGGTGTTGATTTAACACCAGCCTGGAATCTATATAATGTCCAAACCAGAGAAGTATTCAAACGACACCAGTTTGGAATCAAACCGATGCAGTTTTGATACTAATTGGTGTTGTATAAACACCTATCTGGTGTTAGACCAAAACGAAACTGGTGTTGTTTAAAACTTCTCTGGTGTGGACATATATAGATTCTGGTCTGGTGTCAATCAACACCAGAGTTTTTGCAGTGTATTGGCGAACTAAAAACTAAATCCAATCATAGTTATGTCCATAAATGACGATTTATTTTTAAAATGAGCTGGCTACGATACCATTTTCTGGTCAGATACATATCCTATCCAATGGTAGTAAACATTCGACCCTCTAATTTCACGTTTATTTTTTAGGATTTTAACGTACTATGGGTAATGTTTTACGCGCATGACACCTGTATGCATTAATTCTAATGTTACGAGTGGCATCGCATGGACCATACTTCATAGTGTCCACATAATAAAAAAAACTCGTACAAGTTCACAAGGCTATCTCAGGACCAGGCGATGAGAGGTGTATTGGAGGGTACACTGCAAAAACTCCGGTGTTGATTTAACACCAGCCTGGAATCTATATAATGTCCAAACCAGAGAAGTATTCAAACGACACCAGTTTGGAATCAAACCGATGCAGTTTTGATACTAATTGGTGTTGTATAAACACCTATCTGGTGTTAGACCAAAACGAAACTGGTGTTGTTTAAAACTTCTCTGATGTGGACATATATAGATTCTGGTCTGGTGTCAATCAACACCAGAGTTTTTGCAGTGTATTGGCAACCTAAAAACTAAATCCAATCATAGTTATGTCCATAAATGACGATTTATTTTTAAAATGAGCTGGCTACGATACCCTTTTCTGGTCAGATACATATCCTATCCAATGGTAGTAAACATTCGACCCTCTAATTTCACGTTTATTTTTTAGGATTTTAACGTACTATGGGTAATGTTTTACGCGCATGACACCTGTATGCATTAATTCTAATGTTACGAGTGGCATCGCATTGACCATACTTCATAGTGTCCACATAATAAAAACAACTCGTACAAGTTCACAAGGCTATCTCAGGACCAGGCGATGAGAGGTGTATTGGAGGGTACACTGCAAAAACTCCGGTGTTGATTTAACACCAGCCTGGAATCTATATAATGTCCAAACCAGAGAAGTATTCAAACGACACCAGTTTGGAATCAAACCGATGCAGTTTTGATACTAATTGGTGTTGTATAAACACCTATCTGGTGTTAGACCAAAACGAAACTGGTGTTGTTTAAAACTTCTCTGGTGTGGACATATATAGATTCTGGTCTGGTGTCAATCAACACCAGAGTTTTTGCAGTGTATTGGCGAACTAAAAACTAAATCCAATCATAGTTATGTCCATAAATGACGATTTATTTTTAAAATGAGCTGGCTACGATACCCTTTTCTGGTCAGATACATATCCTATCCAATGGTAGTAAACATTCGACCCTCTAATTTCACGTTTATTTTTTAGGATTTTAACGTACTATGGGTAATGTTTTACGCGCATGACACCTGTATGCATTAATTCTAATGTTACGAGTGGCATCGCATGGACCATACTTCATAGTGTCCACATAATAAAAAAAACTCGTACAAGTTCACAAGGCTATCTCAGGACCAGGCGATGAGAGGTGTATTGGAGGGTACACTGCAAAAACTCCGGTGTTGATTTAACACCAGCCTGGAATCTATATAATGTCCAAACCAGAGAAGTATTCAAACGACACCAGTTTGGAATCAAACCGATGCAGTTTTGATACTAATTGGTGTTGTATAAACACCTATCTGGTGTTAGACCAAAACGAAACTGGTGTTGTTTAAAACTTCTCTGGTGTGGACATATATAGATTCTGGTCTGGTGTCAATCAACACCAGAGTTTTTGCAGTGTATTGGCGAACTAAAAACTAAATCCAATCATAGTTATGTCCATAAATGACGATTTATTTTTAAAATGAGCTGGCTACGATACCCTTTTCTGGTCAGATACATATCCTATCCAATGGTAGTAAACATTCGACCCTCTAATTTCACGTTTATTTTTTAGGATTTTAACGTACTATGGGTAATGTTTTACGCGCATGACACCTGTATGCATTAATTCTAATGTTACGAGTGGCATCGCATGGACCATACTTCATAGTGTCCACATAATAAAAAAAAACTCGTACAAGTTCACAAGGCTATCTCAGGACCAGGCGATGAGAGGTGTATTGGAGGGTACACTGCAAAAACTCCGGTGTTGATTTAACACCAGCCTGGAATCTATATAATGTCCAAACCAGAGAAGTATTCAAACGACACCAGTTTGGAATCAAACCGATGCAGTTTTGATACTAATTGGTGTTGTATAAACACCTATCTGGTGTTAGACCAAAACGAAACTGGTGTTGTTTAAAACTTCTCTGGTGTGGACATATATAGATTCTGGTCTGGTGTCAATCAACACCAGAGTTTTTGCAGTGTATTGGCGAACTAAAAACTAAATCCAATCATAGTTATGTCCATAAATGACGATTTATTTTTAAAATGAGCTGGCTACGATACCATTTTCTGGTCAGATACATATCCTATCCAATGGTAGTAAACATTCGACCCTCTAATTTCACGTTTATTTTTTTAGGATTTTAACGTACTATGGGTAATGTTTTACGCGCATGACACCTGTATGCATTAATTCTAATGTTACGAGTGGCATCGCATGGACCATACTTCATAGTGTCCACATAATAAAAAAAACTCGTACAAGTTCACAAGGCTATCTCAGGACCAGGCGATGAGAGGTGTATTGGAGGGTACACTGCAAAAACTCCGGTGTTGATTTAACACCAGCCTGGAATCTATATAATGTCCAAACCAGAGAAGTATTCAAACGACACCAGTTTGGAATCAAACCGATGCAGTTTTGATACTAATTGGTGTTGTATAAACACCTATCTGGTGTTAGACCAAAACGAAACTGGTGTTGTTTAAAACTTCTCTGGTGTGGACATATATAGATTCTGGTCTGGTGTCAATCAACACCAGAGTTTTTGCAGTGTATTGGCGAACTAAAAACTAAATCCAATCATAGTTATGTCCATAAATGACGATTTATTTTTAAAATGAGCTGGCTACGATACCCTTTTCTGGTCAGATACATATCCTATCCAATGGTAGTAAACATTCGACCCTCTAATTTCACGTTTATTTTTTAGGATTTTAACGTACTATGGGTAATGTTTTACGCGCATGACACCTGTATGCATTAATTCTAATGTTACGAGTGGCATCGCATGGACCATACTTCATAGTGTCCACATAATAAAAAAAACTCGTACAAGTTCACAAGGCTATCTCAGGACCAGGCGATGAGAGGTGTATTGGAGGGTACACTGCAAAAACTCCGGTGTTGATTTAACACCAGCCTGGAATCTATATAATGTCCAAACCAGAGAAGTATTCAAACGACACCAGTTTGGAATCAAACCGATGCAGTTTTGATACTAATTGGTGTTGTATAAACACCTATCTGGTGTTAGACCAAAACGAAACTGGTGTTGTTTAAAACTTCTCTGGTGTGGACATATATAGATTCTGGTCTGGTGTCAATCAACACCAGAGTTTTTGCAGTGTATTGGCGAACTAAAAACTAAATCCAATCATAGTTATGTCCATAAATGACGATTTATTTTTAAAATGAGCTGGCTACGATACCCTTTTCTGGTCAGATACATATCCTATCCAATGGTAGTAAACATTCGACCCTCTAATTTCACGTTTATTTTTTAGGATTTTAACGTACTATGGGTAATGTTTTACGCGCATGACACCTGTATGCATTAATTCTAATGTTACGAGTGGCATCGCATGGACCATACTTCATAGTGTCCACATAATAAAAAAAAACTCGTACAAGTTCACAAGGCTATCTCAGGACCAGGCGATGAGAGGTGTATTGGAGGGTACACTGCAAAAACTCCGGTGTTGATTTAACACCAGCCTGGAATCTATATAATGTCCAAACCAGAGAAGTATTCAAACGACACCAGTTTGGAATCAAACCGATGCAGTTTTGATACTAATTGGTGTTGTATAAACACCTATCTGGTGTTAGACCAAAACGAAACTGGTGTTGTTTAAAACTTCTCTGATGTGGACATATATAGATTCTGGTCTGGTGTCAATCAACACCAGAGTTTTTGCAGTGTATTGGCAACCTAAAAACTAAATCCAATCATAGTTATGTCCATAAATGACGATTTATTTTTAAAATGAGCTGGCTACGATACCCTTTTCTGGTCAGATACATATCCTATCCAATGGTAGTAAACATTCGACCCTCTAATTTCACGTTTATTTTTTAGGATTTTAACGTACTATGGGTAATGTTTTACGCGCATGACACCTGTATGCATTAATTCTAATGTTACGAGTGGCATCGCATGGACCATACTTCATAGTGTCCACATAATAAAAAAAACTCGTACAAGTTCACAAGGCTATCTCAGGACCAGGCGATGAGAGGTGTATAGGAGGGTACACTGCAAAAACTCCGGTGTTGATTTAACACCAGCCTGGAATCTATATAATGTCCAAACCAGAGAAGTATTCAAACGACACCAGTTTGGAATCAAACCGATGCAGTTTTGATACTAATTGGTGTTGTATAAACACCTATCTGGTGTTAGACCAAAACGAAACTGGTGTTGTTTAAAACTTCTCTGGTGTGGACATATATAGATTCTGGTCTGGTGTCAATCAACACCAGAGTTTTTGCAGTGTATTGGCGAACCAAAAACTAAATCCAATCATAGTTATGTCCATAAATGACGATTTATTTTTAAAATGAGCTGGCTACGATACCCTTTTCTGGTCAGATACATATCCTATCCAATGGTAGTAAACATTCGACCCTCTAATTTCACGTTTATTTTTTAGGATTTTAACGTACTATGGGTAATGTTTTACGCGCATGACACCTGTATGCATTAATTCTAATGTTACGAGTGGCATCGCATGGACCATACTTCATAGTGTCCACATAATAAAAAAAACTCGTACAAGTTCACAAGGCTATCTCAGGACCAGGCGATGAGAGGTGTATTGGAGGGTACACTGCAAAAACTCCGGTGTTGATTTAACACCAGCCTGGAATCTATATAATGTCCAAACCAGAGAAGTATTCAAACGACACCAGTTTGGAATCAAACCGATGCAGTTTTGATACTAATTGGTGTTGTATAAACACCTATCTGGTGTTAGACCAAAACGAAACTGGTGTTGTTTAAAACTTCTCTGGTGTGGACATATATAGATTCTGGTCTGGTGTCAATCAACACCAGAGTTTTTGCAGTGTATTGGCGAACTAAAAACTAAATCCAATCATAGTTATGTCCATAAATGACGATTTATTTTTAAAATGAGCTGGCTACGATACCATTTTCTGGTCAGATACATATCCTATCCAATGGTAGTAAACATTCGACCCTCTAATTTCACGTTTATTTTTTAGGATTTTAACGTACTATGGGTAATGTTTTACGCGCATGACACCTGTATGCATTAATTCTAATGTTACGAGTGGCATCGCATGGACCATACTTCATAGTGTCCACATAATAAAAAAAACTCGTACAAGTTCACAAGGCTATCTCAGGACCAGGCGATGAGAGGTGTATTGGAGGGTACACTGCAAAAACTCCGGTGTTGATTTAACACCAGCCTGGAATCTATATAATGTCCAAACCAGAGAAGTATTCAAACGACACCAGTTTGGAATCAAACCGATGCAGCTTTGATACTAATTGGTGTTGTATAAACACCTATCTGGTGTTAGACCAAAACGAAACTGGTGTTGTTTAAAACTTCTCTGGTGTGGACATATATAGATTCTGGTCTGGTGTCAATCAACACCAGAGTTTTTGCAGTGTATTGGCGAACCAAAAACTAAATCCAATCATAGTTATGTCCATAAATGACGATTTATTTTTAAAATGAGCTGGCTACGATACCCTTTTCTGGTCAGATACATATCCTATCCAATGGTAGTAAACATTCGACCCTCTAATTTCACGTTTATTTTTTAGGATTTTAACGTACTATGGGTAATGTTTTACGCGCATGACACCTGTATGCATTAATTCTAATGTTACGAGTGGCATCGCATGGACCATACTTCATAGTGTCCACATAATAAAAAAACTCGTACAAGTTCACAAGGCTATCTCAGGACCAGGCGATGAGAGGTGTATTGGAGGGTACACTGCAAAAACTCCGGTGTTGATTTAACACCAGCCTGGAATCTATATAATGTCCAAACCAGAGAAGTATTCAAACGACACCAGTTTGGAATCAAACCGATGCAGTTTTGATACTAATTGGTGTTGTATAAACACCTATCTGGTGTTAGACCAAAACGAAACTGGTGTTGTTTAAAACTTCTCTGGTGTGGACATATATAGATTCTGGTCTGGTGTCAATCAACACCAGAGTTTTTGCAGTGTATTGGCGAACTAAAAACTAAATCCAATCATAGTTATGTCCATAAATGACGATTTATTTTTAAAATGAGCTGGCTACGATACCCTTTTCTGGTCAGATACATATCCTATCCAATGGTAGTAAACATTCGACCCTCTAATTTCACGTTTATTTTTTAGGATTTTAACGTACTATGGGTAATGTTTTACGCGCATGACACCTGTATGCATTAATTCTAATGTTACGAGTGGCATCGCATGGACCATACTTCATAGTGTCCACATAATAAAAAAAACTCGTACAAGTTCACAAGGCTATCTCAGGACCAGGCGATGAGAGGTGTATTGGAGGGTACACTGCAAAAACTCCGGTGTTGATTTAACACCAGCCTGGAATCTATATAATGTCCAAACCAGAGAAGTATTCAAACGACACCAGTTTGGAATCAAACCGATGCAGTTTTGATACTAATTGGTGTTGTATAAACACCTATCTGGTGTTAGACCAAAACGAAACTGGTGTTGTTTAAAACTTCTCTGGTGTGGACATATATAGATTCTGGTCTGGTGTCAATCAACACCAGAGTTTTTGCAGTGTATTGGCGAACTAAAAACTAAATCCAATCATAGTTATGTCCATAAATGACGATTTATTTTTAAAATGAGCTGGCTACGATACCCTTTTCTGGTCAGATACATATCCTATCCAATGGTAGTAAACATTCGACCCTCTAATTTCACGTTTATTTTTTAGGATTTTAACGTACTATGGGTAATGTTTTACGCGCATGACACCTGTATGCATTAATTCTAATGTTACGAGTGGCATCGCATGGACCATACTTCATAGTGTCCACATAATAAAAAAAACTCGTACAAGTTCACAAGGCTATCTCAGGACCAGGCGATGAGAGGTGTATAGGAGGGTACACTGCAAAAACTCCGGTGTTGATTTAACACCAGCCTGGAATCTATATAATGTCCAAACCAGAGAAGTATTCAAACGACACCAGTTTGGAATCAAACCGATGCAGTTTTGATACTAATTGGTGTTGTATAAACACCTATCTGGTGTTAGACCAAAACGAAACTGGTGTTGTTTAAAACTTCTCTGGTGTGGACATATATAGATTCTGGTCTGGTGTCAATCAACACCAGAGTTTTTGCAGTGTATTGGCGAACCAAAAACTAAATCCAATCATAGTTATGTCCATAAATGACGATTTATTTTTAAAATGAGCTGGCTACGATACCCTTTTCTGGTCAGATACATATCCTATCCAATGGTAGTAAACATTCGACCCTCTAATTTCACGTTTATTTTTTAGGATTTTAACGTACTATGGGTAATGTTTTACGCGCATGACACCTGTATGCATTAATTCTAATGTTACGAGTGGCATCGCATGGACCATACTTCATAGTGTCCACATAATAAAAAAAACTCGTACAAGTTCACAAGGCTATCTCAGGACCAGGCGATGAGAGGTGTATTGGAGGGTACACTGCAAAAACTCCGGTGTTGATTTAACACCAGCCTGGAATCTATATAATGTCCAAACCAGAGAAGTATTCAAACGACACCAGTTTGGAATCAAACCGATGCAGTTTTGATACTAATTGGTGTTGTATAAACACCTATCTGGTGTTAGACCAAAACGAAACTGGTGTTGTTTAAAACTTCTCTGGTGTGGACATATATAGATTCTGGTCTGGTGTCAATCAACACCAGAGTTTTTGCAGTGTATTGGCGAACTAAAAACTAAATCCAATCATAGTTATGTCCATAAATGACGATTTATTTTTAAAATGAGCTGGCTACGATACCATTTTCTGGTCAGATACATATCCTATCCAATGGTAGTAAACATTCGACCCTCTAATTTCACGTTTATTTTTTAGGATTTTAACGTACTATGGGTAATGTTTTACGCGCATGACACCTGTATGCATTAATTCTAATGTTACGAGTGGCATCGCATGGACCATACTTCATAGTGTCCACATAATAAAAAAAACTCGTACAAGTTCACAAGGCTATCTCAGGACCAGGCGATGAGAGGTGTATTGGAGGGTACACTGCAAAAACTCCGGTGTTGATTTAACACCAGCCTGGAATCTATATAATGTCCAAACCAGAGAAGTATTCAAACGACACCAGTTTGGAATCAAACCGATGCAGCTTTGATACTAATTGGTGTTGTATAAACACCTATCTGGTGTTAGACCAAAACGAAACTGGTGTTGTTTAAAACTTCTCTGGTGTGGACATATATAGATTCTGGTCTGGTGTCAATCAACACCAGAGTTTTTGCAGTGTATTGGCGAACCAAAAACTAAATCCAATCATAGTTATGTCCATAAATGACGATTTATTTTTAAAATGAGCTGGCTACGATACCCTTTTCTGGTCAGATACATATCCTATCCAATGGTAGTAAACATTCGACCCTCTAATTTCACGTTTATTTTTTAGGATTTTAACGTACTATGGGTAATGTTTTACGCGCATGACACCTGTATGCATTAATTCTAATGTTACGAGTGGCATCGCATGAACCATACTTCATAGTGTCCACATAATAAAAAAAACTCGTACAAGTTCACAAGGCTATCTCAGGACCAGGCGATGAGAGGTGTATAGGAGGGTACACTGCAAAAACTCCGGTGTTGATTTAACACCAGCCTGGAATCTATATAATGTCCAAACCAGAGAAGTATTCAAACGACACCAGTTTGGAATCAAACCGATGCAGTTTTGATACTAATTGGTGTTGTATAAACACCTATCTGGTGTTAGACCAAAACGAAACTGGTGTTGTTTAAAACTTCTCTGGTGTGGACATATATAGATTCTGGTCTGGTGTCAATCAACACCAGAGTTTTTGCAGTGTATTGGCGAACCAAAAACTAAATCCAATCATAGTTATGTCCATAAATGACGATTTATTTTTAAAATGAGCTGGCTACGATACCCTTTTCTGGTCAGATACATATCCTATCCAATGGTAGTAAACATTCGACCCTCTAATTTCACGTTTATTTTTTAGGATTTTAACGTACTATGGGTAATGTTTTACGCGCATGACACCTGTATGCATTAATTCTAATGTTACGAGTGGCATCGCATGGACCATACTTCATAGTGTCCACATAATAAAAAAAACTCGTACAAGTTCACAAGGCTATCTCAGGACCAGGCGATGAGAGGTGTATTGGAGGGTACACTGCAAAAACTCCGGTGTTGATTAAACACCAGCCTGGAATCTATATAATGTCCAAACCAGAGAAGTATTCAAACGACACCAGTTTGGAATCAAACCGATGCAGTTTTGATACTAATTGGTGTTGTATAAACACCTATCTGGTGTTAGACCAAAACGAAACTGGTGTTGTTTAAAACTTCTCTGGTGTGGACATATATAGATTCTGGTCTGGTGTCAATCAACACCAGAGTGTTTGCAGTGTATTGGCGAACTAAAAACTAAATCCAATCATAGTTATGTCCATAAATGACGATTTATTTTTAAAATGAGCTGGCTACGATACCCTTTTCTGGTCAGATACATATCCTATCCAATGGTAGTAAACATTCGACCCTCTAATTTCACGTTTATTTTTTAGGATTTTAACGTACTATGGGTAATGTTTTACGCGCATGACACCTGTATGCATTAATTCTAATGTTACGAGTGGCATCGCATGGACCATACTTCATAGTGTCCACATAATAAAAAAAACTCGTCCAAGTTCACAAGGCTATCTCAGGACCAGGCGATGAGAGGTGTATTGGAGGGTACACTGCAAAAACTCCGGTGTTGATTTAACACCAGCCTGGAATCTATATAATGTCCAAACCAGAGAAGTATTCAAACGACACCAGTTTGGAATCAAACCGATGCAGTTTTGATACTAATTGGTGTTGTATAAACACCTATCTGGTGTTAGACCAAAACGAAACTGGTGTTGTTTAAAACTTCTCTGGTGTGGACATATATAGATTCTGGTCTGGTGTCAATCAACACCAGAGTTTTTGCAGTGTATTGGCGAACTAAAAACTAAATCCAATCATAGTTATGTCCATAAATGACGATTTATTTTTAAAATGAGCTGGCTACGATACCCTTTTCTGGTCAGATACATATCCTATCCAATGGTAGTAAACATTCGACCCTCTAATTTCACGTTTATTTTTTAGGATTTTAACGTACTATGGGTAATGTTTTACGCGCATGACACCTGTATGCATTAATTCTAATGTTACGAGTGGCATCGCATGGACCATACTTCATAGTGTCCACATAATAAAAAAAACTCGTACAAGTTCACAAGGCTATCTCAGGACCAGGCGATGAGAGGTGTATTGGAGGGTACACTGCAAAAACTCCGGTGTTGATTTAACACCAGCCTGGAATCTATATAATGTCCAAACCAGAGAAGTATTCAAACGACACCAGTTTGGAATCAAACCGATGCAGCTTTGATACTAATTGGTGTTGTATAAACACCTATCTGGTGTTAGACCAAAACGAAACTGGTGTTGTTTAAAACTTCTCTGGTGTGGACATATATAGATTCTGGTCTGGTGTCAATCAACACCAGAGTTTTTGCAGTGTATTGGCGAACCAAAAACTAAATCCAATCATAGTTATGTCCATAAATGACGATTTATTTTTAAAATGAGCTGGCTACGATACTCTTTTCTGGTCAGATACATATCCTATCCAATGGTAGTAAACATTCGACCCTCTAATTTCACGTTTATTTTTTAGGATTTTAACGTACTATGGGTAATGTTTTACGCGCATGACACCTGTATGCATTAATTCTAATGTTACGAGTGGCATCGCATGAACCATACTTCATAGTGTCCACATAATAAAAAAAACTCGTACAAGTTCACAAGGCTATCTCAGGACCAGGCGATGAGAGGTGTATAGGAGGGTACACTGCAAAAACTCCGGTGTTGATTTAACACCAGCCTGGAATCTATATAATGTCCAAACCAGAGAAGTATTCAAACGACACCAGTTTGGAATCAAACCGATGCAGTTTTGATACTAATTGGTGTTGTATAAACACCTATCTGGTGTTAGACCAAAACGAAACTGGTGTTGTTTAAAACTTCTCTGGTGTGGACATATATAGATTCTGGTCTGGTGTCAATCAACACCAGAGTTTTTGCAGTGTATTGGCGAACCAAAAACTAAATCCAATCATAGTTATGTCCATAAATGACGATTTATTTTTAAAATGAGCTGGCTACGATACCCTTTTCTGGTCAGATACATATCCTATCCAATGGTAGTAAACATTCGACCCTCTAATTTCACGTTTATTTTTTAGGATTTTAACGTACTATGGGTAATGTTTTACGCGCATGACACCTGTATGCATTAATTCTAATGTTACGAGTGGCATCGCATGGACCATACTTCATAGTGTCCACATAATAAAAAAAACTCGTACAAGTTCACAAGGCTATCTCAGGACCAGGCGATGAGAGGTGTATTGGAGGGTACACTGCAAAAACTCCGGTGTTGATTAAACACCAGCCTGGAATCTATATAATGTCCAAACCAGAGAAGTATTCAAACGACACCAGTTTGGAATCAAACCGATGCAGTTTTGATACTAATTGGTGTTGTATAAACACCTATCTGGTGTTAGACCAAAACGAAACTGGTGTTGTTTAAAACTTCTCTGGTGTGGACATATATAGATTCTGGTCTGGTGTCAATCAACACCAGAGTGTTTGCAGTGTATTGGCGAACTAAAAACTAAATCCAATCATAGTTATGTCCATAAATGACGATTTATTTTTAAAATGAGCTGGCTACGATACCCTTTTCTGGTCAGATACATATCCTATCCAATGGTAGTAAACATTCGACCCTCTAATTTCACGTTTATTTTTTAGGATTTTAACGTACTATGGGTAATGTTTTACGCGCATGACACCTGTATGCATTAATTCTAATGTTACGAGTGGCATCGCATGGACCATACTTCATAGTGTCCACATAATAAAAAAAACTCGTCCAAGTTCACAAGGCTATCTCAGGACCAGGCGATGAGAGGTGTATTGGAGGGTACACTGCAAAAACTCCGGTGTTGATTTAACACCAGCCTGGAATCTATATAATGTCCAAACCAGAGAAGTATTCAAACGACACCAGTTTGGAATCAAACCGATGCAGTTTTGATACTAATTGGTGTTGTATAAACACCTATCTGGTGTTAGACCAAAACGAAACTGGTGTTGTTTAAAACTTCTCTGGTGTGGACATATATAGATTCTGGTCTGGTGTCAATCAACACCAGAGTTTTTGCAGTGTATTGGCGAACTAAAAACTAAATCCAATCATAGTTATGTCCATAAATGACGATTTATTTTTAAAATGAGCTGGCTACGATACCCTTTTCTGGTCAGATACATATCCTATCCAATGGTAGTAAACATTCGACCCTCTAATTTCACGTTTATTTTTTAGGATTTTAACGTACTATGGGTAATGTTTTACGCGCATGACACCTGTATGCATTAATTCTAATGTTACGAGTGGCATCGCATGGACCATACTTCATAGTGTCCACATAATAAAAAAAACTCGTCCAAGTTCACAAGGCTATCTCAGGACCAGGCGATGAGAGGTGTATTGGAGGGTACACTGCAAAAACTCCGGTGTTGATTTAACACCAGCCTGGAATCTATATAATGTCCAAACCAGAGAAGTATTCAAACGACACCAGTTTGGAATCAAACCGATGCAGTTTTGATACTAATTGGTGTTGTATAAACACCTATCTGGTGTTAGACCAAAACGAAACTGGTGTTGTTTAAAACTTCTCTGGTGTGGACATATATAGATTCTGGTCTGGTGTCAATCAACACCAGAGTTTTTGCAGTGTATTGGCGAACTAAAAACTAAATCCAATCATAGTTATGTCCATAAATGACGATTTATTTTTAAAATGAGCTGGCTACGATACCCTTTTCTGGTCAGATACATATCCTATCCAATGGTAGTAAACATTCGACCCTCTAATTTCACGTTTATTTTTTAGGATTTTAACGTACTATGGGTAATGTTTTACGCGCATGACACCTGTATGCATTAATTCTAATGTTACGAGTGGCATCGCATGGACCATACTTCATAGTGTCCACATAATAAAAAAAACTCGTCCAAGTTCACAAGGCTATCTCAGGACCAGGCGATGAGAGGTGTATTGGAGGGTACACTGCAAAAACTCCGGTGTTGATTTAACACCAGCCTGGAATCTATATAATGTCCAAACCAGAGAAGTATTCAAACGACACCAGTTTGGAATCAAACCGATGCAGTTTTGATACTAATTGGTGTTGTATAAACACCTATCTGGTGTTAGACCAAAACGAAACTGGTGTTGTTTAAAACTTCTCTGGTGTGGACATATATAGATTCTGGTCTGGTGTCAATCAACACCAGAGTTTTTGCAGTGTATTGGCGAACTAAAAACTAAATCCAATCATAGTTATGTCCATAAATGACGATTTATTTTTAAAATCAGCTGGCTACGATACCCTTTTCTGGTCAGATACATATCCTATCCAATGGTAGTAAACATTCGACCCTCTAATTTCACGTTTATTTTTTAGGATTTTAACGTACTATGGGTAATGTTTTACGCGCATGACACCTGTATGCATTAATTCTAATGTTACGAGTGGCATCGCATGGACCATACTTCATAGTGTCCACATAATAAAAAAAACTCGTCCAAGTTCACAAGGCTATCTCAGGACCAGGCGATGAGGGGTGTATTGGAGGGTACACTGCAAAAACTCCGGTGTTGATTTAACACCAGCCTGGAATCTATATAATGTCCAAACCAGAGAAGTATTCAAACGACACCAGTTTGGAATCAAACCGATGCAGTTTTGATACTAATTGGTGTTGTATAAACACCTATCTGGTGTTAGACCAAAACGAAACTGGTGTTGTTTAAAACTTCTCTGGTGTGGACATATATAGATTCTGGTCTGGTGTCAATCAACACCAGAGTTTTTGCAGTGTATTGGCGAACTAAAAACTAAATCCAATCATAGTTATGTCCATAAATGACGATTTATTTTTAAAATGAGCTGGCTACGATACCATTTTCTGGTCAGATACATATCCTATCCAATGGTAGTAAACATTCGACCCTCTAATTTCACGTTTATTTTTTAGGATTTTAACGTACTATGGGTAATGTTTTACGCGCATGACACCTGTATGCATTAATTCTAATGTTACGAGTGGCATCGCATGGACCATACTTCATAGTGTCCACATAATAAAAAAAACTCGTACAAGTTCACAAGGCTATCTCAGGACCAGGCGATGAGAGGTGTATTGGAGGGTACACTGCAAAAACTCCGGTGTTGATTTAACACCAGCCTGGAATCTATATAATGTCCAAACCAGAGAAGTATTCAAACGACACCAGTTTGGAATCAAACCGATGCAGTTTTGATACTAATTGGTGTTGTATAAACACCTATCTGGTGTTAGACCAAAACGAAACTGGTGTTGTTTAAAACTTCTCTGATGTGGACATATATAGATTCTGGTCTGGTGTCAATCAACACCAGAGTTTTTGCAGTGTATTGGCAACCTAAAAACTAAATCCAATCATAGTTATGTCCATAAATGACGATTTATTTTTAAAATGAGCTGGCTACGATACCCTTTTCTGGTCAGATACATATCCTATCCAATGGTAGTAAACATTCGACCCTCTAATTTCACGTTTATTTTTTAGGATTTTAACGTACTATGGGTAATGTTTTACGCGCATGACACCTGTATGCATTAATTCTAATGTTACGAGTGGCATCGCATTGACCATACTTCATAGTGTCCACATAATAAAAACAACTCGTACAAGTTCACAAGGCTATCTCAGGACCAGGCGATGAGAGGTGTATTGGAGGGTACACTGCAAAAACTCCGGTGTTGATTTAACACCAGCCTGGAATCTATATAATGTCCAAACCAGAGAAGTATTCAAACGACACCAGTTTGGAATCAAACCGATGCAGTTTTGATACTAATTGGTGTTGTATAAACACCTATCTGGTGTTAGACCAAAACGAAACTGGTGTTGTTTAAAACTTCTCTGGTGTGGACATATATAGATTCTGGTCTGGTGTCAATCAACACCAGAGTTTTTGCAGTGTATTGGCGAACTAAAAACTAAATCCAATCATAGTTATGTCCATAAATGACGATTTATTTTTAAAATGAGCTGGCTACGATACCCTTTTCTGGTCAGATACATATCCTATCCAATGGTAGTAAACATTCGACCCTCTAATTTCACGTTTATTTTTTAGGATTTTAACGTACTATGGGTAATGTTTTACGCGCATGACACCTGTATGCATTAATTCTAATGTTACGAGTGGCATCGCATGGACCATACTTCATAGTGTCCACATAATAAAAAAAACTCGTACAAGTTCACAAGGCTATCTCAGGACCAGGCGATGAGAGGTGTATTGGAGGGTACACTGCAAAAACTCCGGTGTTGATTTAACACCAGCCTGGAATCTATATAATGTCCAAACCAGAGAAGTATTCAAACGACACCAGTTTGGAATCAAACCGATGCAGTTTTGATACTAATTGGTGTTGTATAAACACCTATCTGGTGTTAGACCAAAACGAAACTGGTGTTGTTTAAAACTTCTCTGGTGTGGACATATATAGATTCTGGTCTGGTGTCAATCAACACCAGAGTTTTTGCAGTGTATTGGCGAACTAAAAACTAAATCCAATCATAGTTATGTCCATAAATGACGATTTATTTTTAAAATGAGCTGGCTACGATACCCTTTTCTGGTCAGATACATATCCTATCCAATGGTAGTAAACATTCGACCCTCTAATTTCACGTTTATTTTTTAGGATTTTAACGTACTATGGGTAATGTTTTACGCGCATGACACCTGTATGCATTAATTCTAATGTTACGAGTGGCATCGCATGGACCATACTTCATAGTGTCCACATAATAAAAAAAAACTCGTACAAGTTCACAAGGCTATCTCAGGACCAGGCGATGAGAGGTGTATTGGAGGGTACACTGCAAAAACTCCGGTGTTGATTTAACACCAGCCTGGAATCTATATAATGTCCAAACCAGAGAAGTATTCAAACGACACCAGTTTGGAATCAAACCGATGCAGTTTTGATACTAATTGGTGTTGTATAAACACCTATCTGGTGTTAGACCAAAACGAAACTGGTGTTGTTTAAAACTTCTCTGGTGTGGACATATATAGATTCTGGTCTGGTGTCAATCAACACCAGAGTTTTTGCAGTGTATTGGCGAACTAAAAACTAAATCCAATCATAGTTATGTCCATAAATGACGATTTATTTTTAAAATGAGCTGGCTACGATACCATTTTCTGGTCAGATACATATCCTATCCAATGGTAGTAAACATTCGACCCTCTAATTTCACGTTTATTTTTTTAGGATTTTAACGTACTATGGGTAATGTTTTACGCGCATGACACCTGTATGCATTAATTCTAATGTTACGAGTGGCATCGCATGGACCATACTTCATAGTGTCCACATAATAAAAAAAACTCGTACAAGTTCACAAGGCTATCTCAGGACCAGGCGATGAGAGGTGTATTGGAGGGTACACTGCAAAAACTCCGGTGTTGATTTAACACCAGCCTGGAATCTATATAATGTCCAAACCAGAGAAGTATTCAAACGACACCAGTTTGGAATCAAACCGATGCAGTTTTGATACTAATTGGTGTTGTATAAACACCTATCTGGTGTTAGACCAAAACGAAACTGGTGTTGTTTAAAACTTCTCTGGTGTGGACATATATAGATTCTGGTCTGGTGTCAATCAACACCAGAGTTTTTGCAGTGTATTGGCGAACTAAAAACTAAATCCAATCATAGTTATGTCCATAAATGACGATTTATTTTTAAAATGAGCTGGCTACGATACCCTTTTCTGGTCAGATACATATCCTATCCAATGGTAGTAAACATTCGACCCTCTAATTTCACGTTTATTTTTTAGGATTTTAACGTACTATGGGTAATGTTTTACGCGCATGACACCTGTATGCATTAATTCTAATGTTACGAGTGGCATCGCATGGACCATACTTCATAGTGTCCACATAATAAAAAAAACTCGTACAAGTTCACAAGGCTATCTCAGGACCAGGCGATGAGAGGTGTATTGGAGGGTACACTGCAAAAACTCCGGTGTTGATTTAACACCAGCCTGGAATCTATATAATGTCCAAACCAGAGAAGTATTCAAACGACACCAGTTTGGAATCAAACCGATGCAGTTTTGATACTAATTGGTGTTGTATAAACACCTATCTGGTGTTAGACCAAAACGAAACTGGTGTTGTTTAAAACTTCTCTGGTGTGGACATATATAGATTCTGGTCTGGTGTCAATCAACACCAGAGTTTTTGCAGTGTATTGGCGAACTAAAAACTAAATCCAATCATAGTTATGTCCATAAATGACGATTTATTTTTAAAATGAGCTGGCTACGATACCCTTTTCTGGTCAGATACATATCCTATCCAATGGTAGTAAACATTCGACCCTCTAATTTCACGTTTATTTTTTAGGATTTTAACGTACTATGGGTAATGTTTTACGCGCATGACACCTGTATGCATTAATTCTAATGTTACGAGTGGCATCGCATGGACCATACTTCATAGTGTCCACATAATAAAAAAAAACTCGTACAAGTTCACAAGGCTATCTCAGGACCAGGCGATGAGAGGTGTATTGGAGGGTACACTGCAAAAACTCCGGTGTTGATTTAACACCAGCCTGGAATCTATATAATGTCCAAACCAGAGAAGTATTCAAACGACACCAGTTTGGAATCAAACCGATGCAGTTTTGATACTAATTGGTGTTGTATAAACACCTATCTGGTGTTAGACCAAAACGAAACTGGTGTTGTTTAAAACTTCTCTGGTGTGGACATATATAGATTCTGGTCTGGTGTCAATCAACACCAGAGTTTTTGCAGTGTATTGGCGAACTAAAAACTAAATCCAATCATAGTTATGTCCATAAATGACGATTTATTTTTAAAATGAGCTGGCTACGATACCATTTTCTGGTCAGATACATATCCTATCCAATGGTAGTAAACATTCGACCCTCTAATTTCACGTTTATTTTTTAGGATTTTAACGTACTATGGGTAATGTTTTACGCGCATGACACCTGTATGCATTAATTCTAATGTTACGAGTGGCATCGCATGGACCATACTTCATAGTGTCCACATAATAAAAAAAACTCGTACAAGTTCACAAGGCTATCTCAGGACCAGGCGATGAGAGGTGTATTGGAGGGTACACTGCAAAAACTCCGGTGTTGATTTAACACCAGCCTGGAATCTATATAATGTCCAAACCAGAGAAGTATTCAAACGACACCAGTTTGGAATCAAACCGATGCAGTTTTGATACTAATTGGTGTTGTATAAACACCTATCTGGTGTTAGACCAAAACGAAACTGGTGTTGTTTAAAACTTCTCTGGTGTGGACATATATAGATTCTGGTCTGGTGTCAATCAACACCAGAGTTTTTGCAGTGTATTGGCGAACTAAAAACTAAATCCAATCATAGTTATGTCCATAAATGACGATTTATTTTTAAAATGAGCTGGCTACGATACCCTTTTCTGGTCAGATACATATCCTATCCAATGGTAGTAAACATTCGACCCTCTAATTTCACGTTTATTTTTTAGGATTTTAACGTACTATGGGTAATGTTTTACGCGCATGACACCTGTATGCATTAATTCTAATGTTACGAGTGGCATCGCATGGACCATACTTCATAGTGTCCACATAATAAAAAAAACTCGTACAAGTTCACAAGGCTATCTCAGGACCAGGCGATGAGAGGTGTATTGGAGGGTACACTGCAAAAACTCCGGTGTTGATTTAACACCAGCCTGGAATCTATATAATGTCCAAACCAGAGAAGTATTCAAACGACACCAGTTTGGAATCAAACCGATGCAGTTTTGATACTAATTGGTGTTGTATAAACACCTATCTGGTGTTAGACCAAAACGAAACTGGTGTTGTTTAAAACTTCTCTGGTGTGGACATATATAGATTCTGGTCTGGTGTCAATCAACACCAGAGTTTTTGCAGTGTATTGGCGAACTAAAAACTAAATCCAATCATAGTTATGTCCATAAATGACGATTTATTTTTAAAATGAGCTGGCTACGATACCCTTTTCTGGTCAGATACATATCCTATCCAATGGTAGTAAACATTCGACCCTCTAATTTCACGTTTATTTTTTAGGATTTTAACGTACTATGGGTAATGTTTTACGCGCATGACACCTGTATGCATTAATTCTAATGTTACGAGTGGCATCGCATGGACCATACTTCATAGTGTCCACATAATAAACAAAAACTCGTACAAGTTCACAAGGCTATCTCAGGACCAGGCGATGAGAGGTGTATTGGAGGGTACACTGCAAAAACTCCGGTGTTGATTTAACACCAGCCTGGAATCTATATAATGTCCAAACCAGAGAAGTATTCAAACGACACCAGTTTGGAATCAAACCGATGCAGTTTTGATACTAATTGGTGTTGTATAAACACCTATCTGGTGTTAGACCAAAACGAAACTGGTGTTGTTTAAAACTTCTCTGGTGTGGACATATATAGATTCTGGTCTGGTGTCAATCAACACCAGAGTTTTTGCAGTGTATTGGCGAACTAAAAACTAAATCCAATCATAGTTATGTCCATAAATGACGATTTATTTTTAAAATGAGCTGGCTACGATACCATTTTCTGGTCAGATACATATCCTATCCAATGGTAGTAAACATTCGACCCTCTAATTTCACGTTTATTTTTTAGGATTTTAACGTACTATGGGTAATGTTTTACGCGCATGACACCTGTATGCATTAATTCTAATGTTACGAGTGGCATCGCATGGACCATACTTCATAGTGTCCACATAATAAAAAAAACTCGTACAAGTTCACAAGGCTATCTCAGGACCAGGCGATGAGAGGTGTATTGGAGGGTACACTGCAAAAACTCCGGTGTTGATTTAACACCAGCCTGGAATCTATATAATGTCCAAACCAGAGAAGTATTCAAACGACACCAGTTTGGAATCAAACCGATGCAGTTTTGATACTAATTGGTGTTGTATAAACACCTATCTGGTGTTAGACCAAAACGAAACTGGTGTTGTTTAAAACTTCTCTGGTGTGGACATATATAGATTCTGGTCTGGTGTCAATCAACACCAGAGTTTTTGCAGTGTATTGGCGAACTAAAAACTAAATCCAATCATAGTTATGTCCATAAATGACGATTTATTTTTAAAATGAGCTGGCTACGATACCCTTTTCTGGTCAGATACATATCCTATCCAATGGTAGTAAACATTCGACCCTCTAATTTCACGTTTATTTTTTAGGATTTTAACGTACTATGGGTAATGTTTTACGCGCATGACACCTGTATGCATTAATTCTAATGTTACGAGTGGCATCGCATGGACCATACTTCATAGTGTCCACATAATAAAAAAAACTCGTACAAGTTCACAAGGCTATCTCAGGACCAGGCGATGAGAGGTGTATTGGAGGGTACACTGCAAAAACTCCGGTGTTGATTTAACACCAGCCTGGAATCTATATAATGTCCAAACCAGAGAAGTATTCAAACGACACCAGTTTGGAATCAAACCGATGCAGTTTTGATACTAATTGGTGTTGTATAAACACCTATCTGGTGTTAGACCAAAACGAAACTGGTGTTGTTTAAAACTTCTCTGGTGTGGACATATATAGATTCTGGTCTGGTGTCAATCAACACCAGAGTTTTTGCAGTGTATTGGCGAACTAAAAACTAAATCCAATCATAGTTATGTCCATAAATGACGATTTATTTTTAAAATGAGCTGGCTACGATACCCTTTTCTGGTCAGATACATATCCTATCCAATGGTAGTAAACATTCGACCCTCTAATTTCACGTTTATTTTTTAGGATTTTAACGTACTATGGGTAATGTTTTACGCGCATGACACCTGTATGCATTAATTCTAATGTTACGAGTGGCATCGCATGGACCATACTTCATAGTGTCCACATAATAAACAAAAACTCGTACAAGTTCACAAGGCTATCTCAGGACCAGGCGATGAGAGGTGTATTGGAGGGTACACTGCAAAAACTCCGGTGTTGATTTAACACCAGCCTGGAATCTATATAATGTCCAAACCAGAGAAGTATTCAAACGACACCAGTTTGGAATCAAACCGATGCAGTTTTGATACTAATTGGTGTTGTATAAACACCTATCTGGTGTTAGACCAAAACGAAACTGGTGTTGTTTAAAACTTCTCTGGTGTGGACATATATAGATTCTGGTCTGGTGTCAATCAACACCAGAGTTTTTGCAGTGTATTGGCGAACTAAAAACTAAATCCAATCATAGTTATGTCCATAAATGACGATTTATTTTTAAAATGAGCTGGCTACGATACCATTTTCTGGTCAGATACATATCCTATCCAATGGTAGTAAACATTCGACCCTCTAATTTCACGTTTATTTTTTAGGATTTTAACGTACTATGGGTAATGTTTTACGCGCATGACACCTGTATGCATTAATTCTAATGTTACGAGTGGCATCGCATGGACCATACTTCATAGTGTCCACATAATAAAAAAAACTCGTACAAGTTCACAAGGCTATCTCAGGACCAGGCGATGAGAGGTGTATTGGAGGGTACACTGCAAAAACTCCGGTGTTGATTTAACACCAGCCTGGAATCTATATAATGTCCAAACCAGAGAAGTATTCAAACGACACCAGTTTGGAATCAAACCGATGCAGTTTTGATACTAATTGGTGTTGTATAAACACCTATCTGGTGTTAGACCAAAACGAAACTGGTGTTGTTTAAAACTTCTCTGGTGTGGACATATATAGATTCTGGTCTGGTGTCAATCAACACCAGAGTTTTTGCAGTGTATTGGCGAACTAAAAACTAAATCCAATCATAGTTATGTCCATAAATGACGATTTATTTTTAAAATGAGCTGGCTACGATACCCTTTTCTGGTCAGATACATATCCTATCCAATGGTAGTAAACATTCGACCCTCTAATTTCACGTTTATTTTTTAGGATTTTAACGTACTATGGGTAATGTTTTACGCGCATGACACCTGTATGCATTAATTCTAATGTTACGAGTGGCATCGCATGGACCATACTTCATAGTGTCCACATAATAAACAAAAACTCGTACAAGTTCACAAGGCTATCTCAGGACCAGGCGATGAGAGGTGTATTGGAGGGTACACTGCAAAAACTCCGGTGTTGATTTAACACCAGCCTGGAATCTATATAATGTCCAAACCAGAGAAGTATTCAAACGACACCAGTTTGGAATCAAACCGATGCAGTTTTGATACTAATTGGTGTTGTATAAACACCTATCTGGTGTTAGACCAAAACGAAACTGGTGTTGTTTAAAACTTCTCTGGTGTGGACATATATAGATTCTGGTCTGGTGTCAATCAACACCAGAGTTTTTGCAGTGTATTGGCGAACTAAAAACTAAATCCAATCATAGTTATGTCCATAAATGACGATTTATTTTTAAAATGAGCTGGCTACGATACCCTTTTCTGGTCAGATACATATCCTATCCAATGGTAGTAAACATTCGACCCTCTAATTTCACGTTTATTTTTTAGGATTTTAACGTACTATGGGTAATGTTTTACGCGCATGACACCTGTATGCATTAATTCTAATGTTACGAGTGGCATCGCATGGACCATACTTCATAGTGTCCACATAATAAAAAAAACTCGTACAAGTTCACAAGGCTATCTCAGGACCAGGCGATGAGAGGTGTATTGGAGGGTACACTGCAAAAACTCCGGTGTTGATTTAACACCAGCCTGGAATCTATATAATGTCCAAACCAGAGAAGTATTCAAACGACACCAGTTTGGAATCAAACCGATGCAGTTTTGATACTAATTGGTGTTGTATAAACACCTATCTGGTGTTAGACCAAAACGAAACTGGTGTTGTTTAAAACTTCTCTGGTGTGGACATATATAGATTCTGGTCTGGTGTCAATCAACACCAGAGTTTTTGCAGTGTATTGGCGAACTAAAAACTAAATCCAATCATAGTTATGTCCATAAATGACGATTTATTTTTAAAATGAGCTGGCTACGATACCCTTTTCTGGTCAGATACATATCCTATCCAATGGTAGTAAACATTCGACCCTCTAATTTCACGTTTATTTTTTAGGATTTTAACGTACTATGGGTAATGTTTTACGCGCATGACACCTGTATGCATTAATTCTAATGTTACGAGTGGCATCGCATGGACCATACTTCATAGTGTCCACATAATAAACAAAAACTCGTACAAGTTCACAAGGCTATCTCAGGACCAGGCGATGAGAGGTGTATTGGAGGGTACACTGCAAAAACTCCGGTGTTGATTTAACACCAGCCTGGAATCTATATAATGTCCAAACCAGAGAAGTATTCAAACGACACCAGTTTGGAATCAAACCGATGCAGTTTTGATACTAATTGGTGTTGTATAAACACCTATCTGGTGTTAGACCAAAACGAAACTGGTGTTGTTTAAAACTTCTCTGGTGTGGACATATATAGATTCTGGTCTGGTGTCAATCAACACCAGAGTTTTTGCAGTGTATTGGCGAACTAAAAACTAAATCCAATCATAGTTATGTCCATAAATGACGATTTATTTTTAAAATGAGCTGGCTACGATACCATTTTCTGGTCAGATACATATCCTATCCAATGGTAGTAAACATTCGACCCTCTAATTTCACGTTTATTTTTTAGGATTTTAACGTACTATGGGTAATGTTTTACGCGCATGACACCTGTATGCATTAATTCTAATGTTACGAGTGGCATCGCATGGACCATACTTCATAGTGTCCACATAATAAAAAAAACTCGTACAAGTTCACAAGGCTATCTCAGGACCAGGCGATGAGAGGTGTATTGGAGGGTACACTGCAAAAACTCCGGTGTTGATTTAACACCAGCCTGGAATCTATATAATGTCCAAACCAGAGAAGTATTCAAACGACACCAGTTTGGAATCAAACCGATGCAGTTTTGATACTAATTGGTGTTGTATAAACACCTATCTGGTGTTAGACCAAAACGAAACTGGTGTTGTTTAAAACTTCTCTGGTGTGGACATATATAGATTCTGGTCTGGTGTCAATCAACACCAGAGTTTTTGCAGTGTATTGGCGAACTAAAAACTAAATCCAATCATAGTTATGTCCATAAATGACGATTTATTTTTAAAATGAGCTGGCTACGATACCCTTTTCTGGTCAGATACATATCCTATCCAATGGTAGTAAACATTCGACCCTCTAATTTCACGTTTATTTTTTAGGATTTTAACGTACTATGGGTAATGTTTTACGCGCATGACACCTGTATGCATTAATTCTAATGTTACGAGTGGCATCGCATGGACCATACTTCATAGTGTCCACATAATAAACAAAAACTCGTACAAGTTCACAAGGCTATCTCAGGACCAGGCGATGAGAGGTGTATTGGAGGGTACACTGCAAAAACTCCGGTGTTGATTTAACACCAGCCTGGAATCTATATAATGTCCAAACCAGAGAAGTATTCAAACGACACCAGTTTGGAATCAAACCGATGCAGTTTTGATACTAATTGGTGTTGTATAAACACCTATCTGGTGTTAGACCAAAACGAAACTGGTGTTGTTTAAAACTTCTCTGGTGTGGACATATATAGATTCTGGTCTGGTGTCAATCAACACCAGAGTTTTTGCAGTGTATTGGCGAACTAAAAACTAAATCCAATCATAGTTATGTCCATAAATGACGATTTATTTTTAAAATGAGCTGGCTACGATACCCTTTTCTGGTCAGATACATATCCTATCCAATGGTAGTAAACATTCGACCCTCTAATTTCACGTTTATTTTTTAGGATTTTAACGTACTATGGGTAATGTTTTACGCGCATGACACCTGTATGCATTAATTCTAATGTTACGAGTGGCATCGCATGGACCATACTTCATAGTGTCCACATAATAAAAAAAACTCGTACAAGTTCACAAGGCTATCTCAGGACCAGGCGATGAGAGGTGTATTGGAGGGTACACTGCAAAAACTCCGGTGTTGATTTAACACCAGCCTGGAATCTATATAATGTCCAAACCAGAGAAGTATTCAAACGACACCAGTTTGGAATCAAACCGATGCAGTTTTGATACTAATTGGTGTTGTATAAACACCTATCTGGTGTTAGACCAAAACGAAACTGGTGTTGTTTAAAACTTCTCTGGTGTGGACATATATAGATTCTGGTCTGGTGTCAATCAACACCAGAGTTTTTGCAGTGTATTGGCGAACTAAAAACTAAATCCAATCATAGTTATGTCCATAAATGACGATTTATTTTTAAAATGAGCTGGCTACGATACCCTTTTCTGGTCAGATACATATCCTATCCAATGGTAGTAAACATTCGACCCTCTAATTTCACGTTTATTTTTTAGGATTTTAACGTACTATGGGTAATGTTTTACGCGCATGACACCTGTATGCATTAATTCTAATGTTACGAGTGGCATCGCATGGACCATACTTCATAGTGTCCACATAATAAAAAAACTCGTACAAGTTCACAAGGCTATCTCAGGACCAGGCGATGAGAGGTGTATTGGAGGGTACACTGCAAAAACTCCGGTGTTCATTTAACACCAGCCTGGAATCTATATAATGTCCAAACCAGAGAAGTATTCAAACGACACCAGTTTGGAATCAAACCGATGCAGTTTTGATACTAATTGGTGTTGTATAAACACCTATCTGGTGTTAGACCAAAACGAAACTGGTGTTGTTTAAAACTTCTCTGGTGTGGACATATATAGATTCTGGTCTGGTGTCAATCAACACCAGAGTTTTTGCAGTGTATTGGCGAACTAAAAACTAAATCCAATCATAGTTATGTCCATAAATGACGATTTATTTTTAAAATGAGCTGGCTACGATACCCTTTTCTGGTCAGATACATATCCTATCCAATGGTAGTAAACATTCGACCCTCTAATTTCACGTTTATTTTTTAGGATTTTAACGTACTATGGGTAATGTTTTACGCGCATGACACCTGTATGCATTAATTCTAATGTTACGAGTGGCATCGCATGGACCATACTTCATAGTGTCCACATAATAAAAAAAACTCGTACAAGTTCACAAGGCTATCTCAGGACCAGGCGATGAGAGGTGTATTGGAGGGTACACTGCAAAAACTCCGGTGTTGATTTAACACCAGCCTGGAATCTATATAATGTCCAAACCAGAGAAGTATTCAAACGACACCAGTTTGGAATCAAACCGATGCAGTTTTGATACTAATTGGTGTTGTATAAACACCTATCTGGTGTTAGACCAAAACGAAACTGGTGTTGTTTAAAACTTCTCTGGTGTGGACATATATAGATTCTGGTCTGGTGTCAATCAACACCAGAGTTTTTGCAGTGTATTGGCGAACTAAAAACTAAATCCAATCATAGTTATGTCCATAAATGACGATTTATTTTTAAAATGAGCTGGCTACGATACCCTTTTCTGGTCAGATACATATCCTATCCAATGGTAGTAAACATTCGACCCTCTAATTTCACGTTTATTTTTTAGGATTTTAACGTACTATGGGTAATGTTTTACGCGCATGACACCTGTATGCATTAATTCTAATGTTACGAGTGGCATCGCATGGACCATACTTCATAGTGTCCACATAATAAAAAAAACTCGTACAAGTTCACAAGGCTATCTCAGGACCAGGCGATGAGAGGTGTATTGGAGGGTACACTGCAAAAACTCCGGTGTTGATTTAACACCAGCCTGGAATCTATATAATGTCCAAACCAGAGAAGTATTCAAACGACACCAGTTTGGAATCAAACCGATGCAGTTTTGATACTAATTGGTGTTGTATAAACACCTATCTGGTGTTAGACCAAAACGAAACTGGTGTTGTTTAAAACTTCTCTGGTGTGGACATATATAGATTCTGGTCTGGTGTCAATCAACACCAGAGTTTTTGCAGTGTATTGGCGAACTAAAAACTAAATCCAATCATAGTTATGTCCATAAATGACGATTTATTTTTAAAATGAGCTGGCTACGATACCATTTTCTGGTCAGATACATATCCTATCCAATGGTAGTAAACATTCGACCCTCTAATTTCACGTTTATTTTTTAGGATTTTAACGTACTATGGGTAATGTTTTACGCGCATGACACCTGTATGCATTAATTCTAATGTTACGAGTGGCATCGCATGGACCATACTTCATAGTGTCCACATAATAAAAAAAACTCGTACAAGTTCACAAGGCTATCTCAGGACCAGGCGATGAGAGGTGTATTGGAGGGTACACTGCAAAAACTCCGGTGTTGATTTAACACCAGCCTGGAATCTATATAATGTCCAAACCAGAGAAGTATTCAAACGACACCAGTTTGGAATCAAACCGATGCAGTTTTGATACTAATTGGTGTTGTATAAACACCTATCTGGTGTTAGACCAAAACGAAACTGGTGTTGTTTAAAACTTCTCTGGTGTGGACATATATAGATTCTGGTCTGGTGTCAATCAACACCAGAGTTTTTGCAGTGTATTGGCGAACTAAAAACTAAATCCAATCATAGTTATGTCCATAAATGACGATTTATTTTTAAAATGAGCTGGCTACGATACCCTTTTCTGGTCAGATACATATCCTATCCAATGGTAGTAAACATTCGACCCTCTAATTTCACGTTTATTTTTTAGGATTTTAACGTACTATGGGTAATGTTTTACGCGCATGACACCTGTATGCATTAATTCTAATGTTACGAGTGGCATCGCATGGACCATACTTCATAGTGTCCACATAATAAAAAAAACTCGTACAAGTTCACAAGGCTATCTCAGGACCAGGCGATGAGAGGTGTATTGGAGGGTACACTGCAAAAACTCCGGTGTTGATTTAACACCAGCCTGGAATCTATATAATGTCCAAACCAGAGAAGTATTCAAACGACACCAGTTTGGAATCAAACCGATGCAGTTTTGATACTAATTGGTGTTGTATAAACACCTATCTGGTGTTAGACCAAAACGAAACTGGTGTTGTTTAAAACTTCTCTGGTGTGGACATATATAGATTCTGGTCTGGTGTCAATCAACACCAGAGTTTTTGCAGTGTATTGGCGAACTAAAAACTAAATCCAATCATAGTTATGTCCATAAATGACGATTTATTTTTAAAATGAGCTGGCTACGATACCCTTTTCTGGTCAGATACATATCCTATCCAATGGTAGTAAACATTCGACCCTCTAATTTCACGTTTATTTTTTAGGATTTTAACGTACTATGGGTAATGTTTTACGCGCATGACACCTGTATGCATTAATTCTAATGTTACGAGTGGCATCGCATGGACCATACTTCATAGTGTCCACATAATAAAAAAAACTCGTACAAGTTCACAAGGCTATCTCAGGACCAGGCGATGAGAGGTGTATTGGAGGGTACACTGCAAAAACTCCGGTGTTGATTTAACACCAGCCTGGAATCTATATAATGTCCAAACCAGAGAAGTATTCAAACGACACCAGTTTGGAATCAAACCGATGCAGTTTTGATACTAATTGGTGTTGTATAAACACCTATCTGGTGTTAGACCAAAACGAAACTGGTGTTGTTTAAAACTTCTCTGGTGTGGACATATATAGATTCTGGTCTGGTGTCAATCAACACCAGAGTTTTTGCAGTGTATTGGCGAACTAAAAACTAAATCCAATCATAGTTATGTCCATAAATGACGATTTATTTTTAAAATGAGCTGGCTACGATACCCTTTTCTGGTCAGATACATATCCTATCCAATGGTAGTAAACATTCGACCCTCTAATTTCACGTTTATTTTTTAGGATTTTAACGTACTATGGGTAATGTTTTACGCGCATGACACCTGTATGCATTAATTCTAATGTTACGAGTGGCATCGCATGGACCATACTTCATAGTGTCCACATAATAAAAAAAACTCGTACAAGTTCACAAGGCTATCTCAGGACCAGGCGATGAGAGGTGTATTGGAGGGTACACTGCAAAAACTCCGGTGTTGATTTAACACCAGCCTGGAATCTATATAATGTCCAAACCAGAGAAGTATTCAAACGACACCAGTTTGGAATCAAACCGATGCAGTTTTGATACTAATTGGTGTTGTATAAACACCTATCTGGTGTTAGACCAAAACGAAACTGGTGTTGTTTAAAACTTCTCTGGTGTGGACATATATAGATTCTGGTCTGGTGTCAATCAACACCAGAGTTTTTGCAGTGTATTGGCGAACTAAAAACTAAATCCAATCATAGTTATGTCCATAAATGACGATTTATTTTTAAAATGAGCTGGCTACGATACCCTTTTCTGGTCAGATACATATCCTATCCAATGGTAGTAAACATTCGACCCTCTAATTTCACGTTTATTTTTTAGGATTTTAACGTACTATGGGTAATGTTTTACGCGCATGACACCTGTATGCATTAATTCTAATGTTACGAGTGGCATCGCATGGACCATACTTCATAGTGTCCACATAATAAAAAAAACTCGTACAAGTTCACAAGGCTATCTCAGGACCAGGCGATGAGAGGTGTATTGGAGGGTACACTGCAAAAACTCCGGTGTTGATTTAACACCAGCCTGGAATCTATATAATGTCCAAACCAGAGAAGTATTCAAACGACACCAGTTTGGAATCAAACCGATGCAGTTTTGATACTAATTGGTGTTGTATAAACACCTATCTGGTGTTAGACCAAAACGAAACTGGTGTTGTTTAAAACTTCTCTGGTGTGGACATATATAGATTCTGGTCTGGTGTCAATCAACACCAGAGTTTTTGCAGTGTATTGGCGAACTAAAAACTAAATCCAATCATAG
Organism: Lytechinus pictus; assembly: GCF_037042905.1. NCBI lineage: Eukaryota > Metazoa > Echinodermata > Echinoidea > Temnopleuroida > Toxopneustidae > Lytechinus > Lytechinus pictus. The sequence continues at coordinate 116,242 of NW_026974169.1, read as the reverse complement.
TTATGTCCATAAATGACGATTTATTTTTAAAATGAGCTGGCTACGATACCCTTTTCTGGTCAGATACATATCCTATCCAATGGTAGTAAACATTCGACCCTCTAATTTCACGTTTATTTTTTAGGATTTTAACGTACTATGGGTAATGTTTTACGCGCATGACACCTGTATGCATTAATTCTAATGTTACGAGTGGCATCGCATGGACCATACTTCATAGTGTCCACATAATAAAAAAAACTCGTACAAGTTCACAAGGCTATCTCAGGACCAGGCGATGAGAGGTGTATTGGAGGGTACACTGCAAAAACTCCGGTGTTGATTTAACACCAGCCTGGAATCTATATAATGTCCAAACCAGAGAAGTATTCAAACGACACCAGTTTGGAATCAAACCGATGCAGTTTTGATACTAATTGGTGTTGTATAAACACCTATCTGGTGTTAGACCAAAACGAAACTGGTGTTGTTTAAAACTTCTCTGGTGTGGACATATATAGATTCTGGTCTGGTGTCAATCAACACCAGAGTTTTTGCAGTGTATTGGCGAACTAAAAACTAAATCCAATCATAGTTATGTCCATAAATGACGATTTATTTTTAAAATGAGCTGGCTACGATACCCTTTTCTGGTCAGATACATATCCTATCCAATGGTAGTAAACATTCGACCCTCTAATTTCACGTTTATTTTTTAGGATTTTAACGTACTATGGGTAATGTTTTACGCGCATGACACCTGTATGCATTAATTCTAATGTTACGAGTGGCATCGCATGGACCATACTTCATAGTGTCCACATAATAAAAAAAACTCGTACAAGTTCACAAGGCTATCTCAGGACCAGGCGATGAGAGGTGTATTGGAGGGTACACTGCAAAAACTCCGGTGTTGATTTAACACCAGCCTGGAATCTATATAATGTCCAAACCAGAGAAGTATTCAAACGACACCAGTTTGGAATCAAACCGATGCAGTTTTGATACTAATTGGTGTTGTATAAACACCTATCTGGTGTTAGACCAAAACGAAACTGGTGTTGTTTAAAACTTCTCTGGTGTGGACATATATAGATTCTGGTCTGGTGTCAATCAACACCAGAGTTTTTGCAGTGTATTGGCGAACTAAAAACTAAATCCAATCATAGTTATGTCCATAAATGACGATTTATTTTTAAAATGAGCTGGCTACGATACCCTTTTCTGGTCAGATACATATCCTATCCAATGGTAGTAAACATTCGACCCTCTAATTTCACGTTTATTTTTTAGGATTTTAACGTACTATGGGTAATGTTTTACGCGCATGACACCTGTATGCATTAATTCTAATGTTACGAGTGGCATCGCATGGACCATACTTCATAGTGTCCACATAATAAAAAAAACTCGTACAAGTTCACAAGGCTATCTCAGGACCAGGCGATGAGAGGTGTATTGGAGGGTACACTGCAAAAACTCCGGTGTTGATTTAACACCAGCCTGGAATCTATATAATGTCCAAACCAGAGAAGTATTCAAACGACACCAGTTTGGAATCAAACCGATGCAGTTTTGATACTAATTGGTGTTGTATAAACACCTATCTGGTGTTAGACCAAAACGAAACTGGTGTTGTTTAAAACTTCTCTGGTGTGGACATATATAGATTCTGGTCTGGTGTCAATCAACACCAGAGTTTTTGCAGTGTATTGGCGAACTAAAAACTAAATCCAATCATAGTTATGTCCATAAATGACGATTTATTTTTAAAATGAGCTGGCTACGATACCCTTTTCTGGTCAGATACATATCCTATCCAATGGTAGTAAACATTCGACCCTCTAATTTCACGTTTATTTTTTAGGATTTTAACGTACTATGGGTAATGTTTTACGCGCATGACACCTGTATGCATTAATTCTAATGTTACGAGTGGCATCGCATGGACCATACTTCATAGTGTCCACATAATAAAAAAAACTCGTACAAGTTCACAAGGCTATCTCAGGACCAGGCGATGAGAGGTGTATTGGAGGGTACACTGCAAAAACTCCGGTGTTGATTTAACACCAGCCTGGAATCTATATAATGTCCAAACCAGAGAAGTATTCAAACGACACCAGTTTGGAATCAAACCGATGCAGTTTTGATACTAATTGGTGTTGTATAAACACCTATCTGGTGTTAGACCAAAACGAAACTGGTGTTGTTTAAAACTTCTCTGGTGTGGACATATATAGATTCTGGTCTGGTGTCAATCAACACCAGAGTTTTTGCAGTGTATTGGCGAACTAAAAACTAAATCCAATCATAGTTATGTCCATAAATGACGATTTATTTTTAAAATGAGCTGGCTACGATACCATTTTCTGGTCAGATACATATCCTATCCAATGGTAGTAAACATTCGACCCTCTAATTTCACGTTTATTTTTTAGGATTTTAACGTACTATGGGTAATGTTTTACGCGCATGACACCTGTATGCATTAATTCTAATGTTACGAGTGGCATCGCATGGACCATACTTCATAGTGTCCACATAATAAAAAAAACTCGTACAAGTTCACAAGGCTATCTCAGGACCAGGCGATGAGAGGTGTATTGGAGGGTACACTGCAAAAACTCCGGTGTTGATTTAACACCAGCCTGGAATCTATATAATGTCCAAACCAGAGAAGTATTCAAACGACACCAGTTTGGAATCAAACCGATGCAGTTTTGATACTAATTGGTGTTGTATAAACACCTATCTGGTGTTAGACCAAAACGAAACTGGTGTTGTTTAAAACTTCTCTGGTGTGGACATATATAGATTCTGGTCTGGTGTCAATCAACACCAGAGTTTTTGCAGTGTATTGGCGAACTAAAAACTAAATCCAATCATAGTTATGTCCATAAATGACGATTTATTTTTAAAATGAGCTGGCTACGATACCCTTTTCTGGTCAGATACATATCCTATCCAATGGTAGTAAACATTCGACCCTCTAATTTCACGTTTATTTTTTAGGATTTTAACGTACTATGGGTAATGTTTTACGCGCATGACACCTGTATGCATTAATTCTAATGTTACGAGTGGCATCGCATGGACCATACTTCATAGTGTCCACATAATAAAAAAAACTCGTACAAGTTCACAAGGCTATCTCAGGACCAGGCGATGAGAGGTGTATTGGAGGGTACACTGCAAAAACTCCGGTGTTGATTTAACACCAGCCTGGAATCTATATAATGTCCAAACCAGAGAAGTATTCAAACGACACCAGTTTGGAATCAAACCGATGCAGTTTTGATACTAATTGGTGTTGTATAAACACCTATCTGGTGTTAGACCAAAACGAAACTGGTGTTGTTTAAAACTTCTCTGGTGTGGACATATATAGATTCTGGTCTGGTGTCAATCAACACCAGAGTTTTTGCAGTGTATTGGCGAACTAAAAACTAAATCCAATCATAGTTATGTCCATAAATGACGATTTATTTTTAAAATGAGCTGGCTACGATACCATTTTCTGGTCAGATACATATCCTATCCAATGGTAGTAAACATTCGACCCTCTAATTTCACGTTTATTTTTTAGGATTTTAACGTACTATGGGTAATGTTTTACGCGCATGACACCTGTATGCATTAATTCTAATGTTACGAGTGGCATCGCATGGACCATACTTCATAGTGTCCACATAATAAAAAAAACTCGTACAAGTTCACAAGGCTATCTCAGGACCAGGCGATGAGAGGTGTATTGGAGGGTACACTGCAAAAACTCCGGTGTTGATTTAACACCAGCCTGGAATCTATATAATGTCCAAACCAGAGAAGTATTCAAACGACACCAGTTTGGAATCAAACCGATGCAGTTTTGATACTAATTGGTGTTGTATAAACACCTATCTGGTGTTAGACCAAAACGAAACTGGTGTTGTTTAAAACTTCTCTGGTGTGGACATATATAGATTCTGGTCTGGTGTCAATCAACACCAGAGTTTTTGCAGTGTATTGGCGAACTAAAAACTAAATCCAATCATAGTTATGTCCATAAATGACGATTTATTTTTAAAATGAGCTGGCTACGATACCCTTTTCTGGTCAGATACATATCCTATCCAATGGTAGTAAACATTCGACCCTCTAATTTCACGTTTATTTTTTAGGATTTTAACGTACTATGGGTAATGTTTTACGCGCATGACACCTGTATGCATTAATTCTAATGTTACGAGTGGCATCGCATGGACCATACTTCATAGTGTCCACATAATAAAAAAAACTCGTACAAGTTCACAAGGCTATCTCAGGACCAGGCGATGAGAGGTGTATTGGAGGGTACACTGCAAAAACTCCGGTGTTGATTTAACACCAGCCTGGAATCTATATAATGTCCAAACCAGAGAAGTATTCAAACGACACCAGTTTGGAATCAAACCGATGCAGTTTTGATACTAATTGGTGTTGTATAAACACCTATCTGGTGTTAGACCAAAACGAAACTGGTGTTGTTTAAAACTTCTCTGGTGTGGACATATATAGATTCTGGTCTGGTGTCAATCAACACCAGAGTTTGTGCAGTGTATTGGCGAACTAAAAACTAAATCCAATCATAGTTATGTCCATAAATGACGATTTATTTTTAAAATGAGCTGGCTACGATACCCTTTTCTGGTCAGATACATATCCTATCCAATGGTAGTAAACATTCGACCCTCTAATTTCACGTTTATTTTTTAGGATTTTAACGTACTATGGGTAATGTTTTACGCGCATGACACCTGTATGCATTAATTCTAATGTTACGAGTGGCATCGCATGGACCATACTTCATAGTGTCCACATAATAAAAAAAACTCGTACAAGTTCACAAGGCTATCTCAGGACCAGGCGATGAGAGGTGTATTGGAGGGTACACTGCAAAAACTCCGGTGTTGATTTAACACCAGCCTGGAATCTATATAATGTCCAAACCAGAGAAGTATTCAAACGACACCAGTTTGGAATCAAACCGATGCAGTTTTGATACTAATTGGTGTTGTATAAACACCTATCTGGTGTTAGACCAAAACGACACTGGTGTTGTTTAAAACTTCTCTGGTGTGGACATATATAGATTCTGGTCTGGTGTCAATCAACACCAGAGTTTTTGCAGTGTATTGGCGAACTAAAAACTAAATCCAATCATAGTTATGTCCATAAATGACGATTTATTTTTAAAATGAGCTGGCTACGATACCCTTTTCTGGTCAGATACATATCCTATCCAATGGTAGTAAACATTCGACCCTCTAATTTCACGTTTATTTTTTAGGATTTTAACGTACTATGGGTAATGTTGTACGCGCATGACACCTGTATGCATTAATTCTAATGTTACGAGTGGCATCGCATGGACCATACTTCATAGTGTCCACATAATAAAAAAAACTCGTACAAGTTCACAAGGCTATCTCAGGACCAGGCGATGAGAGGTGTATTGGAGGGTACACTGCAAAAACTCCGGTGTTGATTTAACACCAGCCTGGAATCTATATAATGTCCAAACCAGAGAAGTATTCAAACGACACCAGTTTGGAATCAAACCGATGCAGTTTTGATACTAATTGGTGTTGTATAAACACCTATCTGGTGTTAGACCAAAACGAAACTGGTGTTGTTTAAAACTTCTCTGGTGTGGACATATATAGATTCTGGTCTGGTGTCAATCAACACCAGAGTTTTTGCAGTGTATTGGCGAACTAAAAACTAAATCCAATCATAGTTATGTCCATAAATGACGATTTATTTTTAAAATGAGCTGGCTACGATACCCTTTTCTGGTCAGATACATATCCTATCCAATGGTAGTAAACATTCGACCCTCTAATTTCACGTTTATTTTTTAGGATTTTAACGTACTATGGGTAATGTTTTACGCGCATGACACCTGTATGCATTAATTCTAATGTTACGAGTGGCATCGCATGGACCATACTTCATAGTGTCCACATAATAAAAAAAACTCGTACAAGTTCACAAGGCTATCTCAGGACCAGGCGATGAGAGGTGTATTGGAGGGTACACTGCAAAAACTCCGGTGTTGATTTAACACCAGCCTGGAATCTATATAATGTCCAAACCAGAGAAGTATTCAAACGACACCAGTTTGGAATCAAACCGATGCAGTTTTGATACTAATTGGTGTTGTATAAACACCTATCTGGTGTTAGACCAAAACGAAACTGGTGTTGTTTAAAACTTCTCTGGTGTGGACATATATAGATTCTGGTCTGGTGTCAATCAACACCAGAGTTTTTGCAGTGTATTGGCGAACTAAAAACTAAATCCAATCATAGTTATGTCCATAAATGACGATTTATTTTTAAAATGAGCTGGCTACGATACCCTTTTCTGGTCAGATACATATCCTATCCAATGGTAGTAAACATTCGACCCTCTAATTTCACGTTTATTTTTTAGGATTTTAACGTACTATGGGTAATGTTTTACGCGCATGACACCTGTATGCATTAATTCTAATGTTACGAGTGGCATCGCATGGACCATACTTCATAGTGTCCACATAATAAAAAAAACTCGTACAAGTTCACAAGGCTATCTCAGGACCAGGCGATGAGAGGTGTATTGGAGGGTACACTGCAAAAACTCCGGTGTTGATTTAACACCAGCCTGGAATCTATATAATGTCCAAACCAGAGAAGTATTCAAACGACACCAGTTTGGAATCAAACCGATGCAGTTTTGATACTAATTGGTGTTGTATAAACACCTATCTGGTGTTAGACCAAAACGAAACTGGTGTTGTTTAAAACTTCTCTGGTGTGGACATATATAGATTCTGGTCTGGTGTCAATCAACACCAGAGTTTTTGCAGTGTATTGGCGAACTAAAAACTAAATCCAATCATAGTTATGTCCATAAATAACGATTTATTTTTAAAATGAGCTGGCTACGATACCCTTTTCTGGTCAGATACATATCCTATCCAATGGTAGTAAACATTCGACCCTCTAATTTCACGTTTATTTTTTAGGATTTTAACGTACTATGGGTAATGTTTTACGCGCATGACACCTGTATGCATTAATTCTAATGTTACGAGTGGCATCGCATGGACCATACTTCATAGTGTCCACATAATAAAAAAAACTCGTACAAGTTCACAAGGCTATCTCAGGACCAGGCGATGAGAGGTGTATTGGAGGGTACACTGCAAAAACTCCGGTGTTGATTTAACACCAGCCTGGAATCTATATAATGTCCAAACCAGAGAAGTATTCAAACGACACCAGTTTGGAATCAAACCGATGCAGTTTTGATACTAATTGGTGTTGTATAAACACCTATCTGGTGTTAGACCAAAACGAAACTGGTGTTGTTTAAAACTTCTCTGGTGTGGACATATATAGATTCTGGTCTGGTGTCAATCAACACCAGAGTTTTTGCAGTGTATTGGCGAACTAAAAACTAAATCCAATCATAGTTATGTCCATAAATGACGATTTATTTTTAAAATGAGCTGGCTACGATACCCTTTTCTGGTCAGATACATATCCTATCCAATGGTAGTAAACATTCGACCCTCTAATTTCACGTTTATTTTTTAGGATTTTAACGTACTATGGGTAATGTTTTACGCGCATGACACCTGTATGCATTAATTCTAATGTTACGAGTGGCATCGCATGGACCATACTTCATAGTGTCCACATAATAAAAAAAACTCGTACAAGTTCACAAGGCTATCTCTGGACCAGGCGATGAGAGGTGTATTGGAGGGTACACTGCAAAAACTCCGGTGTTGATTTAACACCAGCCTGGAATCTATATAATGTCCAAACCAGAGAAGTATTCAAACGACACCAGTTTGGAATCAAACCGATGCAGTTTTGATACTAATTGGTGTTGTATAAACACCTATCTGGTGTTAGACCAAAACGAAACTGGTGTTGTTTAAAACTTCTCTGGTGTGGACATATATAGATTCTGGTCTGGTGTCAATCAACACCAGAGTTTTTGCAGTGTATTGGCGAACTAAAAACTAAATCCAATCATAGTTATGTCCATAAATGACGATTTATTTTTAAAATGAGCTGGCTACGATACCCTTTTCTGGTCAGATACATATCCTATCCAATGGTAGTAAACATTCGACCCTCTAATTTCACGTTTATTTTTTAGGATTTTAACGTACTATGGGTAATGTTTTACGCGCATGACACCTGTATGCATTAATTCTAATGTTACGAGTGGCATCGCATGGACCATACTTCATAGTGTCCACATAATAAAAAAAACTCGTACAAGTTCACAAGGCTATCTCAGGACCAGGCGATGAGAGGTGTATTGGAGGGTACACTCCGGTGTTGATTTAACACCAGCCTGGAATCTATATAATGTCCAAACCAGAGAAGTATTCAAACGACACCAGTTTGGAATCAAACCGATGCAGTTTTGATACTAATTGGTGTTGTATAAACACCTATCTGGTGTTAGACCAAAACGAAACTGGTGTTGTTTAAAACTTCTCTGGTGTGGACATATATAGATTCTGGTCTGGTGTCAATCAACACCAGAGTTTTTGCAGTGTATTGGCGAACTAAAAACTAAATCCAATCATAGTTATGTCCATAAATGACGATTTATTTTTAAAATGAGCTGGCTACGATACCCTTTTCTGGTCAGATACATATCCTATCCAATGGTAGTAAACATTCGACCCTCTAATTTCACGTTTATTTTTTAGGATTTTAACGTACTATGGGTAATGTTTTACGCGCATGACACCTGTATGCATTACTTCTAATGTTACGAGTGGCATCGCATGGACCATACTTCATAGTGTCCACATAATAAAAAAAACTCGTACAAGTTCACAAGGCTATCTCAGGACCAGGCGATGAGAGGTGTATTGGAGGGTACACTGCAAAAACTCCGGTGTTGATTTAACACCAGCCTGGAATCTATATAATGTCCAAACCAGAGAAGTATTCAAACGACACCAGTTTGGAATCAAACCGATGCAGTTTTGATACTAATTGGTGTTGTATAAACACCTATCTGGTGTTAGACCAAAACGAAACTGGTGTTGTTTAAAACTTCTCTGGTGTGGACATATATAGATTATGGTCTGGTGTCAATCAACACCAGAGTTTGTGCAGTGTATTGGCGAACTAAAAACTAAATCCAATCATAGTTATGTCCATAAATGACGATTTATTTTTAAAATGAGCTGGCTACGATACCCTTTTCTGGTCAGATACATATCCTATCCAATGGTAGTAAACATTCGACCCTCTAATTTCACGTTTATTTTTTAGGATTTTAACGTACTATGGGTAATGTTTTACGCGCATGACACCTGTATGCATTAATTCTAATGTTACGAGTGGCATCGCATGGACCATACTTCATAGTGTCCACATAATAAAAAAAACTCGTACAAGTTCACAAGGCTATCTCAGGACCAGGCGATGAGAGGTGTATTGGAGGGTACACTGCAAAAACTCCGGTGTTGATTTAACACCAGCCTGGAATCTATATAATGTCCAAACCAGAGAAGTATTCAAACGACACCAGTTTGGAATCAAACCGATGCAGTTTTGATACTAATTGGTGTTGTATAAACACCTATCTGGTGTTAGACCAAAACGAAACTGGTGTTGTTTAAAACTTCTCTGGTGTGGACATATATAGATTCTGGTCTGGTGTCAATCAACACCAGAGTTTTTGCAGTGTATTGGCGAACTAAAAACTAAATCCAATCATAGTTATGTCCATAAATGACGATTTATTTTTAAAATGAGCTGGCTACGATACCCTTTTCTGGTCAGATACATATCCTATCCAATGGTAGTAAACATTCGACCCTCTAATTTCACGTTTATTTTTTAGGATTTTAACGTACTATGGGTAATGTTTTACGCGCATGACACCTGTATGCATTAATTCTAATGTTACGAGTGGCATCGCATGGACCATACTTCATAGTGTCCACATAATAAAAAAAACTCGTACAAGTTCACAAGGCTATCTCAGGACCAGGCGATGAGAGGTGTATTGGAGGGTACACTGCAAAAACTCCGGTGTTGATTTAACACCAGCCTGGAATCTATATAATGTCCAAACCAGAGAAGTATTCAAACGACACCAGTTTGGAATCAAACCGATGCAGTTTTGATACTAATTGGTGTTGTATAAACACCTATCTGGTGTTAGACCAAAACGAAACTGGTGTTGTTTAAAACTTCTCTGGTGTGGACATATATAGATTCTGGTCTGGTGTCAATCAACACCAGAGTTTTTGCAGTGTATTGGCGAACTAAAAACTAAATCCAATCATAGTTATGTCCATAAATAACGATTTATTTTTAAAATGAGCTGGCTACGATACCCTTTTCTGGTCAGATACATATCCTATCCAATGGTAGTAAACATTCGACCCTCTAATTTCACGTTTATTTTTTAGGATTTTAACGTACTATGGGTAATGTTTTACGCGCATGACACCTGTATGCATTAATTCTAATGTTACGAGTGGCATCGCATGGACCATACTTCATAGTGTCCACATAATAAAAAAAACTCGTACAAGTTCACAAGGCTATCTCAGGACCAGGCGATGAGAGGTGTATTGGAGGGTACACTGCAAAAACTCCGGTGTTGATTTAACACCAGCCTGGAATCTATATAATGTCCAAACCAGAGAAGTATTCAAACGACACCAGTTTGGAATCAAACCGATGCAGTTTTGATACTAATTGGTGTTGTATAAACACCTATCTGGTGTTAGACCAAAACGAAACTGGTGTTGTTTAAAACTTCTCTGGTGTGGACATATATAGATTCTGGTCTGGTGTCAATCAACACCAGAGTTTTTGCAGTGTATTGGCGAACTAAAAACTAAATCCAATCATAGTTATGTCCATAAATGACGATTTATTTTTAAAATGAGCTGGCTACGATACCCTTTTCTGGTCAGATACATATCCTATCCAATGGTAGTAAACATTCGACCCTCTAATTTCACGTTTATTTTTTAGGATTTTAACGTACTATGGGTAATGTTTTACGCGCATGACACCTGTATGCATTAATTCTAATGTTACGAGTGGCATCGCATGGACCATACTTCATAGTGTCCACATAATAAAAAAAACTCGTACAAGTTCACAAGGCTATCTCAGGACCAGGCGATGAGAGGTGTATTGGAGGGTACACTGCAAAAACTCCGGTGTTGATTTAACACCAGCCTGGAATCTATATAATGTCCAAACCAGAGAAGTATTCAAACGACACCAGTTTGGAATCAAACCGATGTAGTTTTGATACTAATTGGTGTTGTATAAACACCTATCTGGTGTTAGACCAAAACGAAACTGGTGTTGTTTAAAACTTCTCTGGTGTGGACATATATAGATTCTGGTCTGGTGTCAATCAACACCAGAGTTTTTGCAGTGTATTGGCGAACTAAAAACTAAATCCAATCATAGTTATGTCCATAAATGACGATTTATTTTTAAAATGAGCTGGCTACGATACCCTTTTCTGGTCAGATACATATCCTATCCAATGGTAGTAAACATTCGACCCTCTAATTTCACGTTTATTTTTTAGGATTTTAACGTACTATGGGTAATGTTTTACGCGCATGACACCTGTATGCATTAATTCTAATGTTACGAGTGGCATCGCATGGACCATACTTCATAGTGTCCACATAATAAAAAAAACTCGTACAAGTTCACAAGGCTATCTCAGGACCAGGCGATGAGAGGTGTATTGGAGGGTACACTGCAAAAACTCCGGTGTTGATTTAACACCAGCCTGGAATCTATATAATGTCCAAACCAGAGAAGTATTCAAACGACACCAGTTTGGAATCAAACCGATGCAGTTTTGATACTAATTGGTGTTGTATAAACACCTATCTGGTGTTAGACCAAAACGAAACTGGTGTTGTTTAAAACTTCTCTGGTGTGGACATATATAGATTCTGGTCTGGTGTCAATCAACACCAGAGTTTTTGCAGTGTATTGGCGAACTAAAAACTAAATCCAATCATAGTTATGTCCATAAATGACGATTTATTTTTAAAATGAGCTGGCTACGATACCCTTTTCTGGTCAGATACATATCCTATCCAATGGTAGTAAACATTCGACCCTCTAATTTCACGTTTATTTTTTAGGATTTTAACGTACTATGGGTAATGTTTTACGCGCATGACACCTGTATGCATTAATTCTAATGTTACGAGTGGCATCGCATGGACCATACTTCATAGTGTCCACATAATAAAAAAAACTCGTACAAGTTCACAAGGCTATCTCAGGACCAGGCGATGAGAGGTGTATTGGAGGGTACACTGCAAAAACTCCGGTGTTGATTTAACACCAGCCTGGAATCTATATAATGTCCAAACCAGAGAAGTATTCAAACGACACCAGTTTGGAATCAAACCGATGCAGTTTTGATACTAATTGGTGTTGTATAAACACCTATCTGGTGTTAGACCAAAACGAAACTGGTGTTGTTTAAAACTTCTCTGGTGTGGACATATATAGATTCTGGTCTGGTGTCAATCAACACCAGAGTTTTTGCAGTGTATTGGCGAACTAAAAACTAAATCCAATCATAGTTATGTCCATAAATAACGATTTATTTTTAAAATGAGCTGGCTACGATACCCTTTTCTGGTCAGATACATATCCTATCCAATGGTAGTAAACATTCGACCCTCTAATTTCACGTTTATTTTTTAGGATTTTAACGTACTATGGGTAATGTTTTACGCGCATGACACCTGTATGCATTAATTCTAATGTTACGAGTGGCATCGCATGGACCATACTTCATAGTGTCCACATAATAAAAAAAACTCGTACAAGTTCACAAGGCTATCTCAGGACCAGGCGATGAGAGGTGTATTGGAGGGTACACTGCAAAAACTCCGGTGTTGATTTAACACCAGCCTGGAATCTATATAATGTCCAAACCAGAGAAGTATTCAAACGACACCAGTTTGGAATCAAACCGATGCAGTTTTGATACTAATTGGTGTTGTATAAACACCTATCTGGTGTTAGACCAAAACGAAACTGGTGTTGTTTAAAACTTCTCTGGTGTGGACATATATAGATTCTGGTCTGGTGTCAATCAACACCAGAGTTTTTGCAGTGTATTGGCGAACTAAAAACTAAATCCAATCATAGTTATGTCCATAAATGACGATTTATTTTTAAAATGAGCTGGCTACGATACCCTTTTCTGGTCAGATACATATCCTATCCAATGGTAGTAAACATTCGACCCTCTAATTTCACGTTTATTTTTTAGGATTTTAACGTACTATGGGTAATGTTTTACGCGCATGACACCTGTATGCATTAATTCTAATGTTACGAGTGGCATCGCATGGACCATACTTCATAGTGTCCACATAATAAAAAAAACTCGTACAAGTTCACAAGGCTATCTCAGGACCAGGCGATGAGAGGTGTATTGGAGGGTACACTGCAAAAACTCCGGTGTTGATTTAACACCAGCCTGGAATCTATATAATGTCCAAACCAGAGAAGTATTCAAACGACACCAGTTTGGAATCAAACCGATGCAGTTTTGATACTAATTGGTGTTGTATAAACACCTATCTGGTGTTAGACCAAAACGAAACTGGTGTTGTTTAAAACTTCTCTGGTGTGGACATATATAGATTCTGGTCTGGTGTCAATCAACACCAGAGTTTTTGCAGTGTATTGGCGAACTAAAAACTAAATCCAATCATAGTTATGTCCATAAATGACGATTTATTTTTAAAATGAGCTGGCTACGATACCCTTTTCTGGTCAGATACATATCCTATCCAATGGTAGTAAACATTCGACCCTCTAATTTCACGTTTATTTTTTAGGATTTTAACGTACTATGGGTAATGTTTTACGCGCATGACACCTGTATGCATTAATTCTAATGTTACGAGTGGCATCGCATGGACCATACTTCATAGTGTCCACATAATAAAAAAAACTCGTACAAGTTCACAAGGCTATCTCAGGACCAGGCGATGAGAGGTGTATTGGAGGGTACACTGCAAAAACTCCGGTGTTGATTTAACACCAGCCTGGAATCTATATAATGTCCAAACCAGAGAAGTATTCAAACGACACCAGTTTGGAATCAAACCGATGCAGTTTTGATACTAATTGGTGTTGTATAAACACCTATCTGGTGTTAGACCAAAACGAAACTGGTGTTGTTTAAAACTTCTCTGGTGTGGACATATATAGATTCTGGTCTGGTGTCAATCAACACCAGAGTTTTTGCAGTGTATTGGCGAACTAAAAACTAAATCCAATCATAGTTATGTCCATAAATGACGATTTATTTTTAAAATGAGCTGGCTACGATACCCTTTTCTGGTCAGATACATATCCTATCCAATGGTAGTAAACATTCGACCCTCTAATTTCACGTTTATTTTTTAGGATTTTAACGTACTATGGGTAATGTTTTACGCGCATGACACCTGTATGCATTAATTCTAATGTTACGAGTGGCATCGCATGGACCATACTTCATAGTGTCCACATAATAAAAAAAACTCGTACAAGTTCACAAGGCTATCTCAGGACCAGGCGATGAGAGGTGTATTGGAGGGTACACTGCAAAAACTCCGGTGTTGATTTAACACCAGCCTGGAATCTATATAATGTCCAAACCAGAGAAGTATTCAAACGACACCAGTTTGGAATCAAACCGATGCAGTTTTGATACTAATTGGTGTTGTATAAACACCTATCTGGTGTTAGACCAAAACGAAACTGGTGTTGTTTAAAACTTCTCTGGTGTGGACATATATAGATTCTGGTCTGGTGTCAATCAACACCAGAGTTTTTGCAGTGTATTGGCGAACTAAAAACTAAATCCAATCATAGTTATGTCCATAAATGACGATTTATTTTTAAAATGAGCTGGCTACGATACCCTTTTCTGGTCAGATACATATCCTATCCAATGGTAGTAAACATTCGACCCTCTAATTTCACGTTTATTTTTTAGGATTTTAACGTACTATGGGTAATGTTTTACGCGCATGACACCTGTATGCATTAATTCTAATGTTACGAGTGGCATCGCATGGACCGTACTTCATAGTGTCCACATAATAAAAAAAACTCGTACAAGTTCACAAGGCTATCTCAGGACCAGGCGATGAGAGGTGTATTGGAGGGTACACTGCAAAAACTCCGGTGTTGATTTAACACCAGCCTGGAATCTATATAATGTCCAAACCAGAGAAGTATTCAAACGACACCAGTTTGGAATCAAACCGATGCAGTTTTGATACTAATTGGTGTTGTATAAACACCTATCTGGTGTTAGACCAAAACGAAACTGGTGTTGTTTAAAACTTCTCTGGTGTGGACATATATAGATTCTGGTCTGGTGTCAATCAACACCAGAGTTTTTGCAGTGTATTGGCGAACTAAAAACTAAATCCAATCATAGTTATGTCCATAAATGACGATTTATTTTTAAAATGAGCTGGCTACGATACCCTTTTCTGGTCAGATACATATCCTATCCAATGGTAGTAAACATTCGACCCTCTAATTTCACGTTTATTTTTTAGGATTTTAACGTACTATGGGTAATGTTTTACGCGCATGACACCTGTATGCATTAATTCTAATGTTACGAGTGGCATCGCATGGACCATACTTCATAGTGTCCACATAATAAAAAAAACTCGTACAAGTTCACAAGGCTATCTCAGGACCAGGCGATGAGAGGTGTATTGGAGGGTACACTGCAAAAACTCCGGTGTTGATTTAACACCAGCCTGGAATCTATATAATGTCCAAACCAGAGAAGTATTCAAACGACACCAGTTTGGAATCAAACCGATGCAGTTTTGATACTAATTGGTGTTGTATAAACACCTATCTGGTGTTAGACCAAAACGAAACTGGTGTTGTTTAAAACTTCTCTGGTGTGGACATATATAGATTCTGGTCTGGTGTCAATCAACACCAGAGTTTTTGCAGTGTATTGGCGAACTAAAAACTAAATCCAATCATAGTTATGTCCATAAATGACGATTTATTTTTAAAATGAGCTGGCTACGATACCCTTTTCTGGTCAGATACATATCCTATCCAATGGTAGTAAACATTCGACCCTCTAATTTCACGTTTATTTTTTAGGATTTTAACGTACTATGGGTAATGTTTTACGCGCATGACACCTGTATGCATTAATTCTAATGTTACGAGTGGCATCGCATGGACCATACTTCATAGTGTCCACATAATAAAAAAAACTCGTACAAGTTCACAAGGCTATCTCAGGACCAGGCGATGAGAGGTGTATTGGAGGGTACACTGCAAAAACTCCGGTGTTGATTTAACACCAGCCTGGAATCTATATAATGTCCAAACCAGAGAAGTATTCAAACGACACCAGTTTGGAATCAAACCGATGCAGTTTTGATACTAATTGGTGTTGTATAAACACCTATCTGGTGTTAGACCAAAACGAAACTGGTGTTGTTTAAAACTTCTCTGGTGTGGACATATATAGATTCTGGTCTGGTGTCAATCAACACCAGAGTTTTTGCAGTGTATTGGCGAACTAAAAACTAAATCCAATCATAGTTATGTCCATAAATGACGATTTATTTTTAAAATGAGCTGGCTACGATACCCTTTTCTGGTCAGATACATATCCTATCCAATGGTAGTAAACATTCGACCCTCTAATTTCACGTTTATTTTTTAGGATTTTAACGTACTATGGGTAATGTTTTACGCGCATGACACCTGTATGCATTAATTCTAATGTTACGAGTGGCATCGCATGGACCATACTTCATAGTGTCCACATAATAAAAAAAACTCGTACAAGTTCACAAGGCTATCTCAGGACCAGGCGATGAGAGGTGTATTGGAGGGTACACTGCAAAAACTCCGGTGTTGATTTAACACCAGCCTGGAATCTATATAATGTCCAAACCAGAGAAGTATTCAAACGACACCAGTTTGGAATCAAACCGATGCAGTTTTGATACTAATTGGTGTTGTATAAACACCTATCTGGTGTTAGACCAAAACGAAACTGGTGTTGTTTAAAACTTCTCTGGTGTGGACATATATAGATTCTGGTCTGGTGTCAATCAACACCAGAGTTTTTGCAGTGTATTGGCGAACTAAAAACTAAATCCAATCATAGTTATGTCCATAAATGACGATTTATTTTTAAAATGAGCTGGCTACGATACCCTTTTCTGGTCAGATACATATCCTATCCAATGGTAGTAAACATTCGACCCTCTAATTTCACGTTTATTTTTTAGGATTTTAACGTACTATGGGTAATGTTTTACGCGCATGACACCTGTATGCATTAATTCTAATGTTACGAGTGGCATCGCATGGACCATACTTCATAGTGTCCACATAATAAAAAAAACTCGTACAAGTTCACAAGGCTATCTCAGGACCAGGCGATGAGAGGTGTATTGGAGGGTACACTGCAAAAACTCCGGTGTTGATTTAACACCAGCCTGGAATCTATATAATGTCCAAACCAGAGAAGTATTCAAACGACACCAGTTTGGAATCAAACCGATGCAGTTTTGATACTAATTGGTGTTGTATAAACACCTATCTGGTGTTAGACCAAAACGAAACTGGTGTTGTTTAAAACTTCTCTGGTGTGGACATATATAGATTCTGGTCTGGTGTCAATCAACACCAGAGTTTTTGCAGTGTATTGGCGAACTAAAAACTAAATCCAATCATAGTTATGTCCATAAATGACGATTTATTTTTAAAATGAGCTGGCTACGATACCCTTTTCTGGTCAGATACATATCCTATCCAATGGTAGTAAACATTCGACCCTCTAATTTCACGTTTATTTTTTAGGATTTTAACGTACTATGGGTAATGTTTTACGCGCATGACACCTGTATGCATTAATTCTAATGTTACGAGTGGCATCGCATGGACCATACTTCATAGTGTCCACATAATAAAAAAAACTCGTACAAGTTCACAAGGCTATCTCAGGACCAGGCGATGAGAGGTGTATTGGAGGGTACACTGCAAAAACTCCGGTGTTGATTTAACACCAGCCTGGAATCTATATAATGTCCAAACCAGAGAAGTATTCAAACGACACCAGTTTGGAATCAAACCGATGCAGTTTTGATACTAATTGGTGTTGTATAAACACCTATCTGGTGTTAGACCAAAACGAAACTGGTGTTGTTTAAAACTTCTCTGGTGTGGACATATATAGATTCTGGTCTGGTGTCAATCAACACCAGAGTTTTTGCAGTGTATTGGCGAACTAAAAACTAAATCCAATCATAGTTATGTCCATAAATGACGATTTATTTTTAAAATGAGCTGGCTACGATACCCTTTTCTGGTCAGATACATATCCTATCCAATGGTAGTAAACATTCGACCCTCTAATTTCACGTTTATTTTTTAGGATTTTAACGTACTATGGGTAATGTTTTACGCGCATGACACCTGTATGCATTAATTCTAATGTTACGAGTGGCATCGCATGGACCGTACTTCATAGTGTCCACATAATAAAAAAAACTCGTACAAGTTCACAAGGCTATCTCAGGACCAGGCGATGAGAGGTGTATTGGAGGGTACACTGCAAAAACTCCGGTGTTGATTTAACACCAGCCTGGAATCTATATAATGTCCAAACCAGAGAAGTATTCAAACGACACCAGTTTGGAATCAAACCGATGCAGTTTTGATACTAATTGGTGTTGTATAAACACCTATCTGGTGTTAGACCAAAACGAAACTGGTGTTGTTTAAAACTTCTCTGGTGTGGACATATATAGATTCTGGTCTGGTGTCAATCAACACCAGAGTTTTTGCAGTGTATTGGCGAACTAAAAACTAAATCCAATCATAGTTATGTCCATAAATGACGATTTATTTTTAAAATGAGCTGGCTACGATACCCTTTTCTGGTCAGATACATATCCTATCCAATGGTAGTAAACATTCGACCCTCTAATTTCACGTTTATTTTTTAGGATTTTAACGTACTATGGGTAATGTTTTACGCGCATGACACCTGTATGCATTAATTCTAATGTTACGAGTGGCATCGCATGGACCATACTTCATAGTGTCCACATAATAAAAAAAACTCGTACAAGTTCACAAGGCTATCTCAGGACCAGGCGATGAGAGGTGTATTGGAGGGTACACTGCAAAAACTCCGGTGTTGATTTAACACCAGCCTGGAATCTATATAATGTCCAAACCAGAGAAGTATTCAAACGACACCAGTTTGGAATCAAACCGATGCAGTTTTGATACTAATTGGTGTTGTATAAACACCTATCTGGTGTTAGACCAAAACGAAACTGGTGTTGTTTAAAACTTCTCTGGTGTGGACATATATAGATTCTGGTCTGGTGTCAATCAACACCAGAGTTTTTGCAGTGTATTGGCGAACTAAAAACTAAATCCAATCATAGTTATGTCCATAAATGACGATTTATTTTTAAAATGAGCTGGCTACGATACCCTTTTCTGGTCAGATACATATCCTATCCAATGGTAGTAAACATTCGACCCTCTAATTTCACGTTTATTTTTTAGGATTTTAACGTACTATGGGTAATGTTTTACGCGCATGACACCTGTATGCATTAATTCTAATGTTACGAGTGGCATCGCATGGACCATACTTCATAGTGTCCACATAATAAAAAAAACTCGTACAAGTTCACAAGGCTATCTCAGGACCAGGCGATGAGAGGTGTATTGGAGGGTACACTGCAAAAACTCCGGTGTTGATTTAACACCAGCCTGGAATCTATATAATGTCCAAACCAGAGAAGTATTCAAACGACACCAGTTTGGAATCAAACCGATGCAGTTTTGATACTAATTGGTGTTGTATAAACACCTATCTGGTGTTAGACCAAAACGAAACTGGTGTTGTTTAAAACTTCTCTGGTGTGGACATATATAGATTCTGGTCTGGTGTCAATCAACACCAGAGTTTTTGCAGTGTATTGGCGAACTAAAAACTAAATCCAATCATAGTTATGTCCATAAATGACGATTTATTTTTAAAATTAGCTGGCTACGATACCCTTTTCTGGTCAGATACATATCCTATCCAATGGTAGTAAACATTCGACCCTCTAATTTCACGTTTATTTTTTAGGATTTTAACGTACTATGGGTAATGTTTTACGCGCATGACACCTGTATGCATTAATTCTAATGTTACGAGTGGCATCGCATGGACCATACTTCATAGTGTCCACATAATAAAAAAAACTCGTACAAGTTCACAAGGCTATCTCAGGACCAGGCGATGAGAGGTGTATTGGAGGGTACACTGCAAAAACTCCGGTGTTGATTTAACACCAGCCTGGAATCTATATAATGTCCAAACCAGAGAAGTATTCAAACGACACCAGTTTGGAATCAAACCGATGCAGTTTTGATACTAATTGGTGTTGTATAAACACCTATCTGGTGTTAGACCAAAACGAAACTGGTGTTGTTTAAAACTTCTCTGGTGTGGACATATATAGATTCTGGTCTGGTGTCAATCAACACCAGAGTTTTTGCAGTGTATTGGCGAACTAAAAACTAAATCCAATCATAGTTATGTCCATAAATGACGATTTATTTTTAAAATGAGCTGGCTACGATACCCTTTTCTGGTCAGATACATATCCTATCCAATGGTAGTAAACATTCGACCCTCTAATTTCACGTTTATTTTTTAGGATTTTAACGTACTATGGGTAATGTTTTACGCGCATGACACCTGTATGCATTAATTCTAATGTTACGAGTGGCATCGCATGGACCATACTTCATAGTGTCCACATAATAAAAAAAACTCGTACAAGTTCACAAGGCTATCTCAGGACCAGGCGATGAGAGGTGTATTGGAGGGTACACTGCAAAAACTCCGGTGTTGATTTAACACCAGCCTGGAATCTATATAATGTCCAAACCAGAGAAGTATTCAAACGACACCAGTTTGGAATCAAACCGATGCAGTTTTGATACTAATTGGTGTTGTATAAACACCTATCTGGTGTTAGACCAAAACGAAACTGGTGTTGTTTAAAACTTCTCTGGTGTGGACATATATAGATTCTGGTCTGGTGTCAATCAACACCAGAGTTTTTGCAGTGTATTGGCGAACTAAAAACTAAATCCAATCATAGTTATGTCCATAAATGACGATTTATTTTTAAAATGAGCTGGCTACGATACCCTTTTCTGGTCAGATACATATCCTATCCAATGGTAGTAAACATTCGACCCTCTAATTTCACGTTTATTTTTTAGGATTTTAACGTACTATGGGTAATGTTTTACGCGCATGACACCTGTATGCATTAATTCTAATGTTACGAGTGGCATCGCATGGACCGTACTTCATAGTGTCCACATAATAAAAAAAACTCGTACAAGTTCACAAGGCTATCTCAGGACCAGGCGATGAGAGGTGTATTGGAGGGTACACTGCAAAAACTCCGGTGTTGATTTAACACCAGCCTGGAATCTATATAATGTCCAAACCAGAGAAGTATTCAAACGACACCAGTTTGGAATCAAACCGATGCAGTTTTGATACTAATTGGTGTTGTATAAACACCTATCTGGTGTTAGACCAAAACGAAACTGGTGTTGTTTAAAACTTCTCTGGTGTGGACATATATAGATTCTGGTCTGGTGTCAATCAACACCAGAGTTTTTGCAGTGTATTGGCGAACTAAAAACTAAATCCAATCATAGTTATGTCCATAAATGACGATTTATTTTTAAAATGAGCTGGCTACGATACCCTTTTCTGGTCAGATACATATCCTATCCAATGGTAGTAAACATTCGACCCTCTAATTTCATGTTTATTTTTTAGGATTTTAACGTACTATGGGTAATGTTTTACGCGCATGACACCTGTATGCATTAATTCTAATGTTACGAGTGGCATCGCATGGACCATACTTCATAGTGTCCACATAATAAAAAAAACTCGTACAAGTTCACAAGGCTATCTCAGGACCAGGCGATGAGAGGTGTATTGGAGGGTACACTGCAAAAACTCCGGTGTTGATTTAACACCAGCCTGGAATCTATATAATGTCCAAACCAGAGAAGTATTCAAACGACACCAGTTTGGAATCAAACCGATGCAGTTTTGATACTAATTGGTGTTGTATAAACACCTATCTGGTGTTAGACCAAAACGAAACTGGTGTTGTTTAAAACTTCTCTGGTGTGGACATATATAGATTCTGGTCTGGTGTCAATCAACACCAGAGTTTTTGCAGTGTATTGGCGAACTAAAAACTAAATCCAATCATAGTTATGTCCATAAATGACGATTTATTTTTAAAATGAGCTGGCTACGATACCCTTTTCTGGTCAGATACATATCCTATCCAATGGTAGTAAACATTCGACCCTCTAATTTCACGTTTATTTTTTAGGATTTTAACGTACTATGGGTAATGTTTTACGCGCATGACACCTGTATGCATTAATTCTAATGTTACGAGTGGCATCGCATGGACCATACTTCATAGTGTCCACATAATAAAAAAAACTCGTACAAGTTCACAAGGCTATCTCAGGACCAGGCGATGAGAGGTGTATTGGAGGGTACACTGCAAAAACTCCGGTGTTGATTTAACACCAGCCTGGAATCTATATAATGTCCAAACCAGAGAAGTATTCAAACGACACCAGTTTGGAATCAAACCGATGCAGTTTTGATACTAATTGGTGTTGTATAAACACCTATCTGGTGTTAGACCAAAACGAAACTGGTGTTGTTTAAAACTTCTCTGGTGTGGACATATATAGATTCTGGTCTGGTGTCAATCAACACCAGAGTTTTTGCAGTGTATTGGCGAACTAAAAACTAAATCCAATCATAGTTATGTCCATAAATGACGATTTATTTTTAAAATGAGCTGGCTACGATACCCTTTTCTGGTCAGATACATATCCTATCCAATGGTAGTAAACATTCGACCCTCTAATTTCACGTTTATTTTTTAGGATTTTAACGTACTATGGGTAATGTTTTACGCGCATGACACCTGTATGCATTAATTCTAATGTTACGAGTGGCATCGCATGGACCATACTTCATAGTGTCCACATAATAAAAAAAACTCGTACAAGTTCACAAGGCTATCTCAGGACCAGGCGATGAGAGGTGTATTGGAGGGTACACTGCAAAAACTCCGGTGTTGATTTAACACCAGCCTGGAATCTATATAATGTCCAAACCAGAGAAGTATTCAAACGACACCAGTTTGGAATCAAACCGATGCAGTTTTGATACTAATTGGTGTTGTATAAACACCTATCTGGTGTTAGACCAAAACGAAACTGGTGTTGTTTAAAACTTCTCTGGTGTGGACATATATAGATTCTGGTCTGGTGTCAATCAACACCAGAGTTTTTGCAGTGTATTGGCGAACTAAAAACTAAATCCAATCATAGTTATGTCCATAAATGACGATTTATTTTTAAAATGAGCTGGCTACGATACCCTTTTCTGGTCAGATACATATCCTATCCAATGGTAGTAAACATTCGACCCTCTAATTTCACGTTTATTTTTTAGGATTTTAACGTACTATGGGTAATGTTTTACGCGCATGACACCTGTATGCATTAATTCTAATGTTACGAGTGGCATCGCATGGACCATACTTCATAGTGTCCACATAATAAAAAAAACTCGTACAAGTTCACAAGGCTATCTCAGGACCAGGCGATGAGAGGTGTATTGGAGGGTACACTGCAAAAACTCCGGTGTTGATTTAACACCAGCCTGGAATCTATATAATGTCCAAACCAGAGAAGTATTCAAACGACACCAGTTTGGAATCAAACCGATGCAGTTTTGATACTAATTGGTGTTGTATAAACACCTATCTGGTGTTAGACCAAAACGAAACTGGTGTTGTTTAAAACTTCTCTGGTGTGGACATATATAGATTCTGGTCTGGTGTCAATCAACACCAGAGTTTTTGCAGTGTATTGGCGAACTAAAAACTAAATCCAATCATAGTTATGTCCATAAATGACGATTTATTTTTAAAATGAGCTGGCTACGATACCCTTTTCTGGTCAGATACATATCCTATCCAATGGTAGTAAACATTCGACCCTCTAATTTCACGTTTATTTTTTAGGATTTTAACGTACTATGGGTAATGTTTTACGCGCATGACACCTGTATGCATTAATTCTAATGTTACGAGTGGCATCGCATGGACCATACTTCATAGTGTCCACATAATAAAAAAAACTCGTACAAGTTCACAAGGCTATCTCAGGACCAGGCGATGAGAGGTGTATTGGAGGGTACACTGCAAAAACTCCGGTGTTGATTTAACACCAGCCTGGAATCTATATAATGTCCAAACCAGAGAAGTATTCAAACGACACCAGTTTGGAATCAAACCGATGCAGTTTTGATACTAATTGGTGTTGTATAAACACCTATCTGGTGTTAGACCAAAACGAAACTGGTGTTGTTTAAAACTTCTCTGGTGTGGACATATATAGATTCTGGTCTGGTGTCAATCAACACCAGAGTTTTTGCAGTGTATTGGCGAACTAAAAACTAAATCCAATCATAGTTATGTCCATAAATGACGATTTATTTTTAAAATGAGCTGGCTACGATACCCTTTTCTGGTCAGATACATATCCTATCCAATGGTAGTAAACATTCGACCCTCTAATTTCACGTTTATTTTTTAGGATTTTAACGTACTATGGGTAATGTTTTACGCGCATGACACCTGTATGCATTAATTCTAATGTTACGAGTGGCATCGCATGGACCATACTTCATAGTGTCCACATAATAAAAAAAACTCGTACAAGTTCACAAGGCTATCTCAGGACCAGGCGATGAGAGGTGTATTGGAGGGTACACTGCAAAAACTCCGGTGTTGATTTAACACCAGCCTGGAATCTATATAATGTCCAAACCAGAGAAGTATTCAAACGACACCAGTTTGGAATCAAACCGATGCAGTTTTGATACTAATTGGTGTTGTATAAACACCTATCTGGTGTTAGACCAAAACGAAACTGGTGTTGTTTAAAACTTCTCTGGTGTGGACATATATAGATTCTGGTCTGGTGTCAATCAACACCAGAGTTTTTGCAGTGTATTGGCGAACTAAAAACTAAATCCAATCATAGTTATGTCCATAAATGACGATTTATTTTTAAAATGAGCTGGCTACGATACCCTTTTCTGGTCAGATACATATCCTATCCAATGGTAGTAAACATTCGACCCTCTAATTTCACGTTTATTTTTTAGGATTTTAACGTACTATGGGTAATGTTTTACGCGCATGACACCTGTATGCATTAATTCTAATGTTACGAGTGGCATCGCATGGACCGTACTTCATAGTGTCCACATAATAAAAAAAACTCGTACAAGTTCACAAGGCTATCTCAGGACCAGGCGATGAGAGGTGTATTGGAGGGTACACTGCAAAAACTCCGGTGTTGATTTAACACCAGCCTGGAATCTATATAATGTCCAAACCAGAGAAGTATTCAAACGACACCAGTTTGGAATCAAACCGATGCAGTTTTGATACTAATTGGTGTTGTATAAACACCTATCTGGTGTTAGACCAAAACGAAACTGGTGTTGTTTAAAACTTCTCTGGTGTGGACATATATAGATTCTGGTCTGGTGTCAATCAACACCAGAGTTTTTGCAGTGTATTGGCGAACTAAAAACTAAATCCAATCATAGTTATGTCCATAAATGACGATTTATTTTTAAAATGAGCTGGCTACGATACCCTTTTCTGGTCAGATACATATCCTATCCAATGGTAGTAAACATTCGACCCTCTAATTTCACGTTTATTTTTTAGGATTTTAACGTACTATGGGTAATGTTTTACGCGCATGACACCTGTATGCATTAATTCTAATGTTACGAGTGGCATCGCATGGACCATACTTCATAGTGTCCACATAATAAAAAAAACTCGTACAAGTTCACAAGGCTATCTCAGGACCAGGCGATGAGAGGTGTATTGGAGGGTACACTGCAAAAACTCCGGTGTTGATTTAACACCAGCCTGGAATCTATATAATGTCCAAACCAGAGAAGTATTCAAACGACACCAGTTTGGAATCAAACCGATGCAGTTTTGATACTAATTGGTGTTGTATAAACACCTATCTGGTGTTAGACCAAAACGAAACTGGTGTTGTTTAAAACTTCTCTGGTGTGGACATATATAGATTCTGGTCTGGTGTCAATCAACACCAGAGTTTTTGCAGTGTATTGGCGAACTAAAAACTAAATCCAATCATAGTTATGTCCATAAATGACGATTTATTTTTAAAATGAGCTGGCTACGATACCCTTTTCTGGTCAGATACATATCCTATCCAATGGTAGTAAACATTCGACCCTCTAATTTCACGTTTATTTTTTAGGATTTTAACGTACTATGGGTAATGTTTTACGCGCATGACACCTGTATGCATT
The DNA here is from genome assembly GCF_037042905.1 of Lytechinus pictus. Lineage (NCBI taxonomy): Eukaryota > Metazoa > Echinodermata > Echinoidea > Temnopleuroida > Toxopneustidae > Lytechinus > Lytechinus pictus. The sequence continues at coordinate 89,671 of NW_026974169.1, read as the reverse complement.
AATTCTAATGTTACGAGTGGCATCGCATGGACCATACTTCATAGTGTCCACATAATAAAAAAAACTCGTACAAGTTCACAAGGCTATCTCAGGACCAGGCGATGAGAGGTGTATTGGAGGGTACACTGCAAAAACTCCGGTGTTGATTTAACACCAGCCTGGAATCTATATAATGTCCAAACCAGAGAAGTATTCAAACGACACCAGTTTGGAATCAAACCGATGCAGTTTTGATACTAATTGGTGTTGTATAAACACCTATCTGGTGTTAGACCAAAACGAAACTGGTGTTGTTTAAAACTTCTCTGGTGTGGACATATATAGATTCTGGTCTGGTGTCAATCAACACCAGAGTTTTTGCAGTGTATTGGCGAACTAAAAACTAAATCCAATCATAGTTATGTCCATAAATGACGATTTATTTTTAAAATGAGCTGGCTACGATACCCTTTTCTGGTCAGATACATATCCTATCCAATGGTAGTAAACATTCGACCCTCTAATTTCACGTTTATTTTTTAGGATTTTAACGTACTATGGGTAATGTTTTACGCGCATGACACCTGTATGCATTAATTCTAATGTTACGAGTGGCATCGCATGGACCGTACTTCATAGTGTCCACATAATAAAAAAAACTCGTACAAGTTCACAAGGCTATCTCAGGACCAGGCGATGAGAGGTGTATTGGAGGGTACACTGCAAAAACTCCGGTGTTGATTTAACACCAGCCTGGAATCTATATAATGTCCAAACCAGAGAAGTATTCAAACGACACCAGTTTGGAATCAAACCGATGCAGTTTTGATACTAATTGGTGTTGTATAAACACCTATCTGGTGTTAGACCAAAACGAAACTGGTGTTGTTTAAAACTTCTCTGGTGTGGACATATATAGATTCTGGTCTGGTGTCAATCAACACCAGAGTTTTTGCAGTGTATTGGCGAACTAAAAACTAAATCCAATCATAGTTATGTCCATAAATGACGATTTATTTTTAAAATGAGCTGGCTACGATACCCTTTTCTGGTCAGATACATATCCTATCCAATGGTAGTAAACATTCGACCCTCTAATTTCACGTTTATTTTTTAGGATTTTAACGTACTATGGGTAATGTTTTACGCGCATGACACCTGTATGCATTAATTCTAATGTTACGAGTGGCATCGCATGGACCATACTTCATAGTGTCCACATAATAAAAAAAACTCGTACAAGTTCACAAGGCTATCTCAGGACCAGGCGATGAGAGGTGTATTGGAGGGTACACTGCAAAAACTCCGGTGTTGATTTAACACCAGCCTGGAATCTATATAATGTCCAAACCAGAGAAGTATTCAAACGACACCAGTTTGGAATCAAACCGATGCAGTTTTGATACTAATTGGTGTTGTATAAACACCTATCTGGTGTTAGACCAAAACGAAACTGGTGTTGTTTAAAACTTCTCTGGTGTGGACATATATAGATTCTGGTCTGGTGTCAATCAACACCAGAGTTTTTGCAGTGTATTGGCGAACTAAAAACTAAATCCAATCATAGTTATGTCCATAAATGACGATTTATTTTTAAAATGAGCTGGCTACGATACCCTTTTCTGGTCAGATACATATCCTATCCAATGGTAGTAAACATTCGACCCTCTAATTTCACGTTTATTTTTTAGGATTTTAACGTACTATGGGTAATGTTTTACGCGCATGACACCTGTATGCATTAATTCTAATGTTACGAGTGGCATCGCATGGACCATACTTCATAGTGTCCACATAATAAAAAAAACTCGTCCAAGTTCACAAGGCTATCTCAGGACCAGGCGATGAGAGGTGTATTGGAGGGTACACTGCAAAAACTCCGGTGTTGATTTAACACCAGCCTGGAATCTATATAATGTCCAAACCAGAGAAGTATTCAAACGACACCAGTTTGGAATCAAACCGATGCAGTTTTGATACTAATTGGTGTTGTATAAACACCTATCTGGTGTTAGACCAAAACGAAACTGGTGTTGTTTAAAACTTCTCTGGTGTGGACATATATAGATTCTGGTCTGGTGTCAATCAACACCAGAGTTTTTGCAGTGTATTGGCGAACTAAAAACTAAATCCAATCATAGTTATGTCCATAAATGACGATTTATTTTTAAAATGAGCTGGCTACGATACCCTTTTCTGGTCAGATACATATCCTATCCAATGGTAGTAAACATTCGACCCTCTAATTTCACGTTTATTTTTTAGGATTTTAACGTACTATGGGTAATGTTTTACGCGCATGACACCTGTATGCATTAATTCTAATGTTACGAGTGGCATCGCATGGACCATACTTCATAGTGTCCACATAATAAAAAAAACTCGTCCAAGTTCACAAGGCTATCTCAGGACCAGGCGATGAGAGGTGTATTGGAGGGTACACTGCAAAAACTCCGGTGTTGATTTAACACCAGCCTGGAATCTATATAATGTCCAAACCAGAGAAGTATTCAAACGACACCAGTTTGGAATCAAACCGATGCAGTTTTGATACTAATTGGTGTTGTATAAACACCTATCTGGTGTTAGACCAAAACGAAACTGGTGTTGTTTAAAACTTCTCTGGTGTGGACATATATAGATTCTGGTCTGGTGTCAATCAACACCAGAGTTTTTGCAGTGTATTGGCGAACTAAAAACTAAATCCAATCATAGTTATGTCCATAAATGACGATTTATTTTTAAAATGAGCTGGCTACGATACCCTTTTCTGGTCAGATACATATCCTATCCAATGGTAGTAAACATTCGACCCTCTAATTTCACGTTTATTTTTTCGGATTTTAACGTACTATGGGTAATGTTTTACGCGCATGACACCTGTATGCATTAATTCTAATGTTACGAGTGGCATCGCATGGACCGTACTTCATAGTGTCCACATAATAAAAAAAACTCGTACAAGTTCACAAGGCTATCTCAGGACCAGGCGATGAGAGGTGTATTGGAGGGTACACTGCAAAAACTCCGGTGTTGATTTAACACCAGCCTGGAATCTATATAATGTCCAAACCAGAGAAGTATTCAAACGACACCAGTTTGGAATCAAACCGATGCAGTTTTGATACTAATTGGTGTTGTATAAACACCTATCTGGTGTTAGACCAAAACGAAACTGGTGTTGTTTAAAACTTCTCTGGTGTGGACATATATAGATTCTGGTCTGGTGTCAATCAACACCAGAGTTTTTGCAGTGTATTGGCGAACTAAAAACTAAATCCAATCATAGTTATGTCCATAAATGACGATTTATTTTTAAAATGAGCTGGCTACGATACCCTTTTCTGGTCAGATACATATCCTATCCAATGGTAGTAAACATTCGACCCTCTAATTTCACGTTTATTTTTTCGGATTTTAACGTACTATGGGTAATGTTTTACGCGCATGACACCTGTATGCATTAATTCTAATGTTACGAGTGGCATCGCATGGACCATACTTCATAGTGTCCACATAATAAAAAAAACTCGTACAAGTTCACAAGGCTATCTCAGGACCAGGCGATGAGAGGTGTATTGGAGGGTACACTGCAAAAACTCCGGTGTTGATTTAACACCAGCCTGGAATCTATATAATGTCCAAACCAGAGAAGTATTCAAACGACACCAGTTTGGAATCAAACCGATGCAGTTTTGATACTAATTGGTGTTGTATAAACACCTATCTGGTGTTAGACCAAAACGAAACTGGTGTTGTTTAAAACTTCTCTGGTGTGGACATATATAGATTCTGGTCTGGTGTCAATCAACACCAGAGTTTTTGCAGTGTATTGGCGAACTAAAAACTAAATCCAATCATAGTTATGTCCATAAATGACGATTTATTTTTAAAATGAGCTGGCTACGATACCCTTTTCTGGTCAGATACATATCCTATCCAATGGTAGTAAACATTCGACCCTCTAATTTCACGTTTATTTTTTAGGATTTTAACGTACTATGGGTAATGTTTTACGCGCATGACACCTGTATGCATTAATTCTAATGTTACGAGTGGCATCGCATGGACCGTACTTCATAGTGTCCACATAATAAAAAAAACTCGTACAAGTTCACAAGGCTATCTCAGGACCAGGCGATGAGAGGTGTATTGGAGGGTACACTGCAAAAACTCCGGTGTTGATTTAACACCAGCCTGGAATCTATATAATGTCCAAACCAGAGAAGTATTCAAACGACACCAGTTTGGAATCAAACCGATGCAGTTTTGATACTAATTGGTGTTGTATAAACACCTATCTGGTGTTAGACCAAAACGAAACTGGTGTTGTTTAAAACTTCTCTGGTGTGGACATATATAGATTCTGGTCTGGTGTCAATCAACACCAGAGTTTTTGCAGTGTATTGGCGAACTAAAAACTAAATCCAATCATAGTTATGTCCATAAATGACGATTTATTTTTAAAATGAGCTGGCTACGATACCCTTTTCTGGTCAGATACATATCCTATCCAATGGTAGTAAACATTCGACCCTCTAATTTCACGTTTATTTTTTAGGATTTTAACGTACTATGGGTAATGTTTTACGCGCATGACACCTGTATGCATTAATTCTAATGTTACGAGTGGCATCGCATGGACCATACTTCATAGTGTCCACATAATAAAAAAAACTCGTACAAGTTCACAAGGCTATCTCAGGACCAGGCGATGAGAGGTGTATTGGAGGGTACACTGCAAAAACTCCGGTGTTGATTTAACACCAGCCTGGAATCTATATAATGTCCAAACCAGAGAAGTATTCAAACGACACCAGTTTGGAATCAAACCGATGCAGTTTTGATACTAATTGGTGTTGTATAAACACCTATCTGGTGTTAGACCAAAACGAAACTGGTGTTGTTTAAAACTTCTCTGGTGTGGACATATATAGATTCTGGTCTGGTGTCAATCAACACCAGAGTTTTTGCAGTGTATTGGCGAACTAAAAACTAAATCCAATCATAGTTATGTCCATAAATGACGATTTATTTTTAAAATGAGCTGGCTACGATACCCTTTTCTGGTCAGATACATATCCTATCCAATGGTAGTAAACATTCGACCCTCTAATTTCACGTTTATTTTTTAGGATTTTAACGTACTATGGGTAATGTTTTACGCGCATGACACCTGTATGCATTAATTCTAATGTTACGAGTGGCATCGCATGGACCATACTTCATAGTGTCCACATAATAAAAAAAACTCGTACAAGTTCACAAGGCTATCTCAGGACCAGGCGATGAGAGGTGTATTGGAGGGTACACTGCAAAAACTCCGGTGTTGATTTAACACCAGCCTGGAATCTATATAATGTCCAAACCAGAGAAGTATTCAAACGACACCAGTTTGGAATCAAACCGATGCAGTTTTGATACTAATTGGTGTTGTATAAACACCTATCTGGTGTTAGACCAAAACGAAACTGGTGTTGTTTAAAACTTCTCTGGTGTGGACATATATAGATTCTGGTCTGGTGTCAATCAACACCAGAGTTTTTGCAGTGTATTGGCGAACTAAAAACTAAATCCAATCATAGTTATGTCCATAAATGACGATTTATTTTTAAAATGAGCTGGCTACGATACCCTTTTCTGGTCAGATACATATCCTATCCAATGGTAGTAAACATTCGACCCTCTAATTTCACGTTTATTTTTTAGGATTTTAACGTACTATGGGTAATGTTTTACGCGCATGACACCTGTATGCATTAATTCTAATGTTACGAGTGGCATCGCATGGACCATACTTCATAGTGTCCACATAATAAAAAAAACTCGTCCAAGTTCACAAGGCTATCTCAGGACCAGGCGATGAGAGGTGTATTGGAGGGTACACTGCAAAAACTCCGGTGTTGATTTAACACCAGCCTGGAATCTATATAATGTCCAAACCAGAGAAGTATTCAAACGACACCAGTTTGGAATCAAACCGATGCAGTTTTGATACTAATTGGTGTTGTATAAACACCTATCTGGTGTTAGACCAAAACGAAACTGGTGTTGTTTAAAACTTCTCTGGTGTGGACATATATAGATTCTGGTCTGGTGTCAATCAACACCAGAGTTTTTGCAGTGTATTGGCGAACTAAAAACTAAATCCAATCATAGTTATGTCCATAAATGACGATTTATTTTTAAAATGAGCTGGCTACGATACCCTTTTCTGGTCAGATACATATCCTATCCAATGGTAGTAAACATTCGACCCTCTAATTTCACGTTTATTTTTTCGGATTTTAACGTACTATGGGTAATGTTTTACGCGCATGACACCTGTATGCATTAATTCTAATGTTACGAGTGGCATCGCATGGACCATACTTCATAGTGTCCACATAATAAAAAAAACTCGTCCAAGTTCACAAGGCTATCTCAGGACCAGGCGATGAGAGGTGTATTGGAGGGTACACTGCAAAAACTCCGGTGTTGATTTAACACCAGCCTGGAATCTATATAATGTCCAAACCAGAGAAGTATTCAAACGACACCAGTTTGGAATCAAACCGATGCAGTTTTGATACTAATTGGTGTTGTATAAACACCTATCTGGTGTTAGACCAAAACGAAACTGGTGTTGTTTAAAACTTCTCTGGTGTGGACATATATAGATTCTGGTCTGGTGTCAATCAACACCAGAGTTTTTGCAGTGTATTGGCGAACTAAAAACTAAATCCAATCATAGTTATGTCCATAAATGACGATTTATTTTTAAAATGAGCTGGCTACGATACCCTTTTCTGGTCAGATACATATCCTATCCAATGGTAGTAAACATTCGACCCTCTAATTTCACGTTTATTTTTTAGGATTTTAACGTACTATGGGTAATGTTTTACGCGCATGACACCTGTATGCATTAATTCTAATGTTACGAGTGGCATCGCATGGACCATACTTCATAGTGTCCACATAATAAAAAAAACTCGTACAAGTTCACAAGGCTATCTCAGGACCAGGCGATGAGAGGTGTATTGGAGGGTACACTGCAAAAACTCCGGTGTTGATTTAACACCAGCCTGGAATCTATATAATGTCCAAACCAGAGAAGTATTCAAACGACACCAGTTTGGAATCAAACCGATGCAGTTTTGATACTAATTGGTGTTGTATAAACACCTATCTGGTGTTAGACCAAAACGAAACTGGTGTTGTTTAAAACTTCTCTGGTGTGGACATATATAGATTCTGGTCTGGTGTCAATCAACACCAGAGTTTTTGCAGTGTATTGGCGAACTAAAAACTAAATCCAATCATAGTTATGTCCATAAATGACGATTTATTTTTAAAATGAGCTGGCTACGATACCCTTTTCTGGTCAGATACATATCCTATCCAATGGTAGTAAACATTCGACCCTCTAATTTCACGTTTATTTTTTCGGATTTTAACGTACTATGGGTAATGTTTTACGCGCATGACACCTGTATGCATTAATTCTAATGTTACGAGTGGCATCGCATGGACCATACTTCATAGTGTCCACATAATAAAAAAAACTCGTACAAGTTCACAAGGCTATCTCAGGACCAGGCGATGAGAGGTGTATAGGAGGGTACACTGCAAAAACTCCGGTGTTGATTTAACACCAGCCTGGAATCTATATAATGTCCAAACCAGAGAAGTATTCAAACGACACCAGTTTGGAATCAAACCGATGCAGTTTTGATACTAATTGGTGTTGTATAAACACCTATCTGGTGTTAGACCAAAACGAAACTGGTGTTGTTTAAAACTTCTCTGGTGTGGACATATATAGATTCTGGTCTGGTGTCAATCAACACCAGAGTTTTTGCAGTGTATTGGCGAACCAAAAACTAAATCCAATCATAGTTATGTCCATAAATGACGATTTATTTTTAAAATGAGCTGGCTACGATACCCTTTTCTGGTCAGATACATATCCTATCCAATGGTAGTAAACATTCGACCCTCTAATTTCACGTTTATTTTTTCGGATTTTAACGTACTATGGGTAATGTTTTACGCGCATGACACCTGTATGCATTAATTCTAATGTTACGAGTGGCATCGCATGGACCATACTTCATAGTGTCCACATAATAAAAAAAACTCGTACAAGTTCACAAGGCTATCTCAGGACCAGGCGATGAGAGGTGTATAGGAGGGTACACTGCAAAAACTCCGGTGTTGATTTAACACCAGCCTGGAATCTATATAATGTCCAAACCAGAGAAGTATTCAAACGACACCAGTTTGGAATCAAACCGATGCAGTTTTGATACTAATTGGTGTTGTATAAACACCTATCTGGTGTTAGACCAAAACGAAACTGGTGTTGTTTAAAACTTCTCTGGTGTGGACATATATAGATTCTGGTCTGGTGTCAATCAACACCAGAGTTTTTGCAGTGTATTGGCGAACCAAAAACTAAATCCAATCATAGTTATGTCCATAAATGACGATTTATTTTTAAAATGAGCTGGCTACGATACCCTTTTCTGGTCAGATACATATCCTATCCAATGGTAGTAAACATTCGACCCTCTAATTTCACGTTTATTTTTTAGGATTTTAACGTACTATGGGTAATGTTTTACGCGCATGACACCTGTATGCATTAATTCTAATGTTACGAGTGGCATCGCATGGACCATACTTCATAGTGTCCACATAATAAAAAAAACTCGTACAAGTTCACAAGGCTATCTCAGGACCAGGCGATGAGAGGTGTATTGGAGGGTACACTGCAAAAACTCCGGTGTTGATTTAACACCAGCCTGGAATCTATATAATGTCCAAACCAGAGAAGTATTCAAACGACACCAGTTTGGAATCAAACCGATGCAGTTTTGATACTAATTGGTGTTGTATAAACACCTATCTGGTGTTAGACCAAAACGAAACTGGTGTTGTTTAAAACTTCTCTGGTGTGGACATATATAGATTCTGGTCTGGTGTCAATCAACACCAGAGTTTTTGCAGTGTATTGGCGAACTAAAAACTAAATCCAATCATAGTTATGTCCATAAATGACGATTTATTTTTAAAATGAGCTGGCTACGATACCCTTTTCTGGTCAGATACATATCCTATCCAATGGTAGTAAACATTCGACCCTCTAATTTCACGTTTATTTTTTCGGATTTTAACGTACTATGGGTAATGTTTTACGCGCATGACACCTGTATGCATTAATTCTAATGTTACGAGTGGCATCGCATGGACCATACTTCATAGTGTCCACATAATAAAAAAAACTCGTACAAGTTCACAAGGCTATCTCAGGACCAGGCGATGAGAGGTGTATAGGAGGGTACACAAACCAGAGAAGTATTCAAACGACACCAGTTTGGAATCAAACCGATGCAGTTTTGATACTAATTGGTGTTGTATAAACACCTATCTGGTGTTAGACCAAAACGAAACTGGTGTTGTTTAAAACTTCTCTGGTGTGGACATATATAGATTCTGGTCTGGTGTCAATCAACACCAGAGTTTTTGCAGTGTATTGGCGAACCAAAAACTAAATCCAATCATAGTTATGTCCATAAATGACGATTTATTTTTAAAATGAGCTGGCTACGATACCCTTTTCTGGTCAGATACATATCCTATCCAATGGTAGTAAACATTCGACCCTCTAATTTCACGTTTATTTTTTAGGATTTTAACGTACTATGGGTAATGTTTTACGCGCATGACACCTGTATGCATTAATTCTAATGTTACGAGTGGCATCGCATGGACCATACTTCATAGTGTCCACATAATAAAAAAAACTCGTACAAGTTCACAAGGCTATCTCAGGACCAGGCGATGAGAGGTGTATTGGAGGGTACACTGCAAAAACTCCGGTGTTGATTTAACACCAGCCTGGAATCTATATAATGTCCAAACCAGAGAAGTATTCAAACGACACCAGTTTGGAATCAAACCGATGCAGTTTTGATACTAATTGGTGTTGTATAAACACCTATCTGGTGTTAGACCAAAACGAAACTGGTGTTGTTTAAAACTTCTCTGGTGTGGACATATATAGATTCTGGTCTGGTGTCAATCAACACCAGAGTTTTTGCAGTGTATTGGCGAACTAAAAACTAAATCCAATCATAGTTATGTCCATAAATGACGATTTATTTTTAAAATGAGCTGGCTACGATACCCTTTTCTGGTCAGATACATATCCTATCCAATGGTAGTAAACATTCGACCCTCTAATTTCACGTTTATTTTTTCGGATTTTAACGTACTATGGGTAATGTTTTACGCGCATGACACCTGTATGCATTAATTCTAATGTTACGAGTGGCATCGCATGGACCATACTTCATAGTGTCCACATAATAAAAAAAACTCGTACAAGTTCACAAGGCTATCTCAGGACCAGGCGATGAGAGGTGTATTGGAGGGTACACTGCAAAAACTCCGGTGTTGATTTAACACCAGCCTGGAATCTATATAATGTCCAAACCAGAGAAGTATTCAAACGACACCAGTTTGGAATCAAACCGATGCAGTTTTGATACTAATTGGTGTTGTATAAACACCTATCTGGTGTTAGACCAAAACGAAACTGGTGTTGTTTAAAACTTCTCTGGTGTGGACATATATAGATTCTGGTCTGGTGTCAATCAACACCAGAGTTTTTGCAGTGTATTGGCGAACTAAAAACTAAATCCAATCATAGTTATGTCCATAAATGACGATTTATTTTTAAAATGAGCTGGCTACGATACCCTTTTCTGGTCAGATACATATCCTATCCAATGGTAGTAAACATTCGACCCTCTAATTTCACGTTTATTTTTTCGGATTTTAACGTACTATGGGTAATGTTTTACGCGCATGACACCTGTATGCATTAATTCTAATGTTACGAGTGGCATCGCATGGACCATACTTCATAGTGTCCACATAATAAAAAAAACTCGTACAAGTTCACAAGGCTATCTCAGGACCAGGCGATGAGAGGTGTATAGGAGGGTACACTGCAAAAACTCCGGTGTTGATTTAACACCAGCCTGGAATCTATATAATGTCCAAACCAGAGAAGTATTCAAACGACACCAGTTTGGAATCAAACCGATGCAGTTTTGATACTAATTGGTGTTGTATAAACACCTATCTGGTGTTAGACCAAAACGAAACTGGTGTTGTTTAAAACTTCTCTGGTGTGGACATATATAGATTCTGGTCTGGTGTCAATCAACACCAGAGTTTTTGCAGTGTATTGGCGAACCAAAAACTAAATCCAATCATAGTTATGTCCATAAATGACGATTTATTTTTAAAATGAGCTGGCTACGATACCCTTTTCTGGTCAGATACATATCCTATCCAATGGTAGTAAACATTCGACCCTCTAATTTCACGTTTATTTTTTCGGATTTTAACGTACTATGGGTAATGTTTTACGCGCATGACACCTGTATGCATTAATTCTAATGTTACGAGTGGCATCGCATGGACCATACTTCATAGTGTCCACATAATAAAAAAAACTCGTACAAGTTCACAAGGCTATCTCAGGACCAGGCGATGAGAGGTGTATAGGAGGGTACACTGCAAAAACTCCGGTGTTGATTTAACACCAGCCTGGAATCTATATAATGTCCAAACCAGAGAAGTATTCAAACGACACCAGTTTGGAATCAAACCGATGCAGTTTTGATACTAATTGGTGTTGTATAAACACCTATCTGGTGTTAGACCAAAACGAAACTGGTGTTGTTTAAAACTTCTCTGGTGTGGACATATATAGATTCTGGTCTGGTGTCAATCAACACCAGAGTTTTTGCAGTGTATTGGCGAACCAAAAACTAAATCCAATCATAGTTATGTCCATAAATGACGATTTATTTTTAAAATGAGCTGGCTACGATACCCTTTTCTGGTCAGATACATATCCTATCCAATGGTAGTAAACATTCGACCCTCTAATTTCACGTTTATTTTTTAGGATTTTAACGTACTATGGGTAATGTTTTACGCGCATGACACCTGTATGCATTAATTCTAATGTTACGAGTGGCATCGCATGGACCATACTTCATAGTGTCCACATAATAAAAAAAACTCGTACAAGTTCACAAGGCTATCTCAGGACCAGGCGATGAGAGGTGTATTGGAGGGTACACTGCAAAAACTCCGGTGTTGATTTAACACCAGCCTGGAATCTATATAATGTCCAAACCAGAGAAGTATTCAAACGACACCAGTTTGGAATCAAACCGATGCAGTTTTGATACTAATTGGTGTTGTATAAACACCTATCTGGTGTTAGACCAAAACGAAACTGGTGTTGTTTAAAACTTCTCTGGTGTGGACATATATAGATTCTGGTCTGGTGTCAATCAACACCAGAGTTTTTGCAGTGTATTGGCGAACTAAAAACTAAATCCAATCATAGTTATGTCCATAAATGACGATTTATTTTTAAAATGAGCTGGCTACGATACCCTTTTCTGGTCAGATACATATCCTATCCAATGGTAGTAAACATTCGACCCTCTAATTTCACGTTTATTTTTTCGGATTTTAACGTACTATGGGTAATGTTTTACGCGCATGACACCTGTATGCATTAATTCTAATGTTACGAGTGGCATCGCATGGACCATACTTCATAGTGTCCACATAATAAAAAAAACTCGTACAAGTTCACAAGGCTATCTCAGGACCAGGCGATGAGAGGTGTATAGGAGGGTACACAAACCAGAGAAGTATTCAAACGACACCAGTTTGGAATCAAACCGATGCAGTTTTGATACTAATTGGTGTTGTATAAACACCTATCTGGTGTTAGACCAAAACGAAACTGGTGTTGTTTAAAACTTCTCTGGTGTGGACATATATAGATTCTGGTCTGGTGTCAATCAACACCAGAGTTTTTGCAGTGTATTGGCGAACCAAAAACTAAATCCAATCATAGTTATGTCCATAAATGACGATTTATTTTTAAAATGAGCTGGCTACGATACCCTTTTCTGGTCAGATACATATCCTATCCAATGGTAGTAAACATTCGACCCTCTAATTTCACGTTTATTTTTTAGGATTTTAACGTACTATGGGTAATGTTTTACGCGCATGACACCTGTATGCATTAATTCTAATGTTACGAGTGGCATCGCATGGACCATACTTCATAGTGTCCACATAATAAAAAAAACTCGTACAAGTTCACAAGGCTATCTCAGGACCAGGCGATGAGAGGTGTATTGGAGGGTACACTGCAAAAACTCCGGTGTTGATTTAACACCAGCCTGGAATCTATATAATGTCCAAACCAGAGAAGTATTCAAACGACACCAGTTTGGAATCAAACCGATGCAGTTTTGATACTAATTGGTGTTGTATAAACACCTATCTGGTGTTAGACCAAAACGAAACTGGTGTTGTTTAAAACTTCTCTGGTGTGGACATATATAGATTCTGGTCTGGTGTCAATCAACACCAGAGTTTTTGCAGTGTATTGGCGAACTAAAAACTAAATCCAATCATAGTTATGTCCATAAATGACGATTTATTTTTAAAATGAGCTGGCTACGATACCCTTTTCTGGTCAGATACATATCCTATCCAATGGTAGTAAACATTCGACCCTCTAATTTCACGTTTATTTTTTCGGATTTTAACGTACTATGGGTAATGTTTTACGCGCATGACACCTGTATGCATTAATTCTAATGTTACGAGTGGCATCGCATGGACCATACTTCATAGTGTCCACATAATAAAAAAAACTCGTACAAGTTCACAAGGCTATCTCAGGACCAGGCGATGAGAGGTGTATAGGAGGGTACACTGCAAAAACTCCGGTGTTGATTTAACACCAGCCTGGAATCTATATAATGTCCAAACCAGAGAAGTATTCAAACGACACCAGTTTGGAATCAAACCGATGCAGTTTTGATACTAATTGGTGTTGTATAAACACCTATCTGGTGTTAGACCAAAACGAAACTGGTGTTGTTTAAAACTTCTCTGGTGTGGACATATATAGATTCTGGTCTGGTGTCAATCAACACCAGAGTTTTTGCAGTGTATTGGCGAACCAAAAACTAAATCCAATCATAGTTATGTCCATAAATGACGATTTATTTTTAAAATGAGCTGGCTACGATACCCTTTTCTGGTCAGATACATATCCTATCCAATGGTAGTAAACATTCGACCCTCTAATTTCACGTTTATTTTTTCGGATTTTAACGTACTATGGGTAATGTTTTACGCGCATGACACCTGTATGCATTAATTCTAATGTTACGAGTGGCATCGCATGGACCATACTTCATAGTGTCCACATAATAAAAAAAACTCGTACAAGTTCACAAGGCTATCTCAGGACCAGGCGATGAGAGGTGTATAGGAGGGTACACTGCAAAAACTCCGGTGTTGATTTAACACCAGCCTGGAATCTATATAATGTCCAAACCAGAGAAGTATTCAAACGACACCAGTTTGGAATCAAACCGATGCAGTTTTGATACTAATTGGTGTTGTATAAACACCTATCTGGTGTTAGACCAAAACGAAACTGGTGTTGTTTAAAACTTCTCTGGTGTGGACATATATAGATTCTGGTCTGGTGTCAATCAACACCAGAGTTTTTGCAGTGTATTGGCGAACCAAAAACTAAATCCAATCATAGTTATGTCCATAAATGACGATTTATTTTTAAAATGAGCTGGCTACGATACCCTTTTCTGGTCAGATACATATCCTATCCAATGGTAGTAAACATTCGACCCTCTAATTTCACGTTTATTTTTTAGGATTTTAACGTACTATGGGTAATTTTTTACGCGCATGACACCTGTATGCATTAATTCTAATGTTACGAGTGGCATCGCATGGACCATACTTCATAGTGTCCACATAATAAAAAAACTCGTACAAGTTCACAAGGCTATCTCAGGACCAGGCGATGAGAGGTGTATTGGAGGGTACACTGCAAAAACTCCGGTGTTGATTTAACACCAGCCTGGAATCTATATAATGTCCAAACCAGAGAAGTATTCAAACGACACCAGTTTGGAATCAAACCGATGCAGTTTTGATACTAATTGGTGTTGTATAAACACCTATCTGGTGTTAGACCAAAACGAAACTGGTGTTGTTTAAAACTTCTCTGGTGTGGACATATATAGATTCTGGTCTGGTGTCAATCAACACCAGAGTTTTTGCAGTGTATTGGCGAACTAAAAACTAAATCCAATCATAGTTATGTCCATAAATGACGATTTATTTTTAAAATGAGCTGGCTACGATACCCTTTTCTGGTCAGATACATATCCTATCCAATGGTAGTAAACATTCGACCCTCTAATTTCACGTTTATTTTTTAGGATTTTAACGTACTATGGGTAATGTTTTACGCGCATGACACCTGTATGCATTAATTCTAATGTTACGAGTGGCATCGCATGGACCATACTTCATAGTGTCCACATAATAAAAAAAACTCGTACAAGTTCACAAGGCTATCTCAGGACCAGGCGATGAGAGGTGTATTGGAGGGTACACTGCAAAAACTCCGGTGTTGATTTAACACCAGCCTGGAATCTATATAATGTCCAAACCAGAGAAGTATTCAAACGACACCAGTTTGGAATCAAACCGATGCAGTTTTGATACTAATTGGTGTTGTATAAACACCTATCTGGTGTTAGACCAAAACGAAACTGGTGTTGTTTAAAACTTCTCTGGTGTGGACATATATAGATTCTGGTCTGGTGTCAATCAACACCAGAGTTTTTGCAGTGTATTGGCGAACTAAAAACTAAATCCAATCATAGTTATGTCCATAAATGACGATTTATTTTTAAAATGAGCTGGCTACGATACCCTTTTCTGGTCAGATACATATCCTATCCAATGGTAGTAAACATTCGACCCTCTAATTTCACGTTTATTTTTTAGGATTTTAACGTACTATGGGTAATGTTTTACGCGCATGACACCTGTATGCATTAATTCTAATGTTACGAGTGGCATCGCATGGACCATACTTCATAGTGTCCACATAATAAAAAAAACTCGTACAAGTTCACAAGGCTATCTCAGGACCAGGCGATGAGAGGTGTATAGGAGGGTACACTGCAAAAACTCCGGTGTTGATTTAACACCAGCCTGGAATCTATATAATGTCCAAACCAGAGAAGTATTCAAACGACACCAGTTTGGAATCAAACCGATGCAGTTTTGATACTAATTGGTGTTGTATAAACACCTATCTGGTGTTAGACCAAAACGAAACTGGTGTTGTTTAAAACTTCTCTGGTGTGGACATATATAGATTCTGGTCTGGTGTCAATCAACACCAGAGTTTTTGCAGTGTATTGGCGAACCAAAAACTAAATCCAATCATAGTTATGTCCATAAATGACGATTTATTTTTAAAATGAGCTGGCTACGATACCCTTTTCTGGTCAGATACATATCCTATCCAATGGTAGTAAACATTCGACCCTCTAATTTCACGTTTATTTTTTAGGATTTTAACGTACTATGGGTAATGTTTTACGCGCATGACACCTGTATGCATTAATTCTAATGTTACGAGTGGCATCGCATGGACCATACTTCATAGTGTCCACATAATAAAAAAAACTCGTACAAGTTCACAAGGCTATCTCAGGACCAGGCGATGAGAGGTGTATTGGAGGGTACACTGCAAAAACTCCGGTGTTGATTTAACACCAGCCTGGAATCTATATAATGTCCAAACCAGAGAAGTATTCAAACGACACCAGTTTGGAATCAAACCGATGCAGTTTTGATACTAATTGGTGTTGTATAAACACCTATCTGGTGTTAGACCAAAACGAAACTGGTGTTGTTTAAAACTTCTCTGGTGTGGACATATATAGATTCTGGTCTGGTGTCAATCAACACCAGAGTTTTTGCAGTGTATTGGCGAACTAAAAACTAAATCCAATCATAGTTATGTCCATAAATGACGATTTATTTTTAAAATGAGCTGGCTACGATACCATTTTCTGGTCAGATACATATCCTATCCAATGGTAGTAAACATTCGACCCTCTAATTTCACGTTTATTTTTTAGGATTTTAACGTACTATGGGTAATGTTTTACGCGCATGACACCTGTATGCATTAATTCTAATGTTACGAGTGGCATCGCATGGACCATACTTCATAGTGTCCACATAATAAAAAAAACTCGTACAAGTTCACAAGGCTATCTCAGGACCAGGCGATGAGAGGTGTATTGGAGGGTACACTGCAAAAACTCCGGTGTTGATTTAACACCAGCCTGGAATCTATATAATGTCCAAACCAGAGAAGTATTCAAACGACACCAGTTTGGAATCAAACCGATGCAGCTTTGATACTAATTGGTGTTGTATAAACACCTATCTGGTGTTAGACAAAAACGAAACTGGTGTTGTTTAAAACTTCTCTGGTGTGGACATATATAGATTCTGGTCTGGTGTCAATCAACACCAGAGTTTTTGCAGTGTATTGGCGAACCAAAAACTAAATCCAATCATAGTTATGTCCATAAATGACGATTTATTTTTAAAATGAGCTGGCTACGATACCCTTTTCTGGTCAGATACATATCCTATCCAATGGTAGTAAACATTCGACCCTCTAATTTCACGTTTATTTTTTAGGATTTTAACGTACTATGGGTAATTTTTTACGCGCATGACACCTGTATGCATTAATTCTAATGTTACGAGTGGCATCGCATGGACCATACTTCATAGTGTCCACATAATAAAAAAACTCGTACAAGTTCACAAGGCTATCTCAGGACCAGGCGATGAGAGGTGTATTGGAGGGTACACTGCAAAAACTCCGGTGTTGATTTAACACCAGCCTGGAATCTATATAATGTCCAAACCAGAGAAGTATTCAAACGACACCAGTTTGGAATCAAACCGATGCAGTTTTGATACTAATTGGTGTTGTATAAACACCTATCTGGTGTTAGACCAAAACGAAACTGGTGTTGTTTAAAACTTCTCTGGTGTGGACATATATAGATTCTGGTCTGGTGTCAATCAACACCAGAGTTTTTGCAGTGTATTGGCGAACTAAAAACTAAATCCAATCATAGTTATGTCCATAAATGACGATTTATTTTTAAAATGAGCTGGCTACGATACCCTTTTCTGGTCAGATACATATCCTATCCAATGGTAGTAAACATTCGACCCTCTAATTTCACGTTTATTTTTTAGGATTTTAACGTACTATGGGTAATGTTTTACGCGCATGACACCTGTATGCATTAATTCTAATGTTACGAGTGGCATCGCATGGACCATACTTCATAGTGTCCACATAATAAAAAAAACTCGTACAAGTTCACAAGGCTATCTCAGGACCAGGCGATGAGAGGTGTATTGGAGGGTACACTGCAAAAACTCCGGTGTTGATTTAACACCAGCCTGGAATCTATATAATGTCCAAACCAGAGAAGTATTCAAACGACACCAGTTTGGAATCAAACCGATGCAGTTTTGATACTAATTGGTGTTGTATAAACACCTATCTGGTGTTAGACCAAAACGAAACTGGTGTTGTTTAAAACTTCTCTGGTGTGGACATATATAGATTCTGGTCTGGTGTCAATCAACACCAGAGTTTTTGCAGTGTATTGGCGAACTAAAAACTAAATCCAATCATAGTTATGTCCATAAATGACGATTTATTTTTAAAATGAGCTGGCTACGATACCCTTTTCTGGTCAGATACATATCCTATCCAATGGTAGTAAACATTCGACCCTCTAATTTCACGTTTATTTTTTAGGATTTTAACGTACTATGGGTAATGTTTTACGCGCATGACACCTGTATGCATTAATTCTAATGTTACGAGTGGCATCGCATGGACCATACTTCATAGTGTCCACATAATAAAAAAAACTCGTACAAGTTCACAAGGCTATCTCAGGACCAGGCGATGAGAGGTGTATAGGAGGGTACACTGCAAAAACTCCGGTGTTGATTTAACACCAGCCTGGAATCTATATAATGTCCAAACCAGAGAAGTATTCAAACGACACCAGTTTGGAATCAAACCGATGCAGTTTTGATACTAATTGGTGTTGTATAAACACCTATCTGGTGTTAGACCAAAACGAAACTGGTGTTGTTTAAAACTTCTCTGGTGTGGACATATATAGATTCTGGTCTGGTGTCAATCAACACCAGAGTTTTTGCAGTGTATTGGCGAACCAAAAACTAAATCCAATCATAGTTATGTCCATAAATGACGATTTATTTTTAAAATGAGCTGGCTACGATACCCTTTTCTGGTCAGATACATATCCTATCCAATGGTAGTAAACATTCGACCCTCTAATTTCACGTTTATTTTTTAGGATTTTAACGTACTATGGGTAATGTTTTACGCGCATGACACCTGTATGCATTAATTCTAATGTTACGAGTGGCATCGCATGGACCATACTTCATAGTGTCCACATAATAAAAAAAACTCGTACAAGTTCACAAGGCTATCTCAGGACCAGGCGATGAGAGGTGTATTGGAGGGTACACTGCAAAAACTCCGGTGTTGATTTAACACCAGCCTGGAATCTATATAATGTCCAAACCAGAGAAGTATTCAAACGACACCAGTTTGGAATCAAACCGATGCAGTTTTGATACTAATTGGTGTTGTATAAACACCTATCTGGTGTTAGACCAAAACGAAACTGGTGTTGTTTAAAACTTCTCTGGTGTGGACATATATAGATTCTGGTCTGGTGTCAATCAACACCAGAGTTTTTGCAGTGTATTGGCGAACTAAAAACTAAATCCAATCATAGTTATGTCCATAAATGACGATTTATTTTTAAAATGAGCTGGCTACGATACCATTTTCTGGTCAGATACATATCCTATCCAATGGTAGTAAACATTCGACCCTCTAATTTCACGTTTATTTTTTAGGATTTTAACGTACTATGGGTAATGTTTTACGCGCATGACACCTGTATGCATTAATTCTAATGTTACGAGTGGCATCGCATGGACCATACTTCATAGTGTCCACATAATAAAAAAAACTCGTACAAGTTCACAAGGCTATCTCAGGACCAGGCGATGAGAGGTGTATTGGAGGGTACACTGCAAAAACTCCGGTGTTGATTTAACACCAGCCTGGAATCTATATAATGTCCAAACCAGAGAAGTATTCAAACGACACCAGTTTGGAATCAAACCGATGCAGCTTTGATACTAATTGGTGTTGTATAAACACCTATCTGGTGTTAGACAAAAACGAAACTGGTGTTGTTTAAAACTTCTCTGGTGTGGACATATATAGATTCTGGTCTGGTGTCAATCAACACCAGAGTTTTTGCAGTGTATTGGCGAACCAAAAACTAAATCCAATCATAGTTATGTCCATAAATGACGATTTATTTTTAAAATGAGCTGGCTACGATACCCTTTTCTGGTCAGATACATATCCTATCCAATGGTAGTAAACATTCGACCCTCTAATTTCACGTTTATTTTTTAGGATTTTAACGTACTATGGGTAATGTTTTACGCGCATGACACCTGTATGCATTAATTCTAATGTTACGAGTGGCATCGCATGGACCATACTTCATAGTGTCCACATAATAAAAAAACTCGTACAAGTTCACAAGGCTATCTCAGGACCAGGCGATGAGAGGTGTATTGGAGGGTACACTGCAAAAACTCCGGTGTTGATTTAACACCAGCCTGGAATCTATATAATGTCCAAACCAGAGAAGTATTCAAACGACACCAGTTTGGAATCAAACCGATGCAGTTTTGATACTAATTGGTGTTGTATAAACACCTATCTGGTGTTAGACCAAAACGAAACTGGTGTTGTTTAAAACTTCTCTGGTGTGGACATATATAGATTCTGGTCTGGTGTCAATCAACACCAGAGTTTTTGCAGTGTATTGGCGAACTAAAAACTAAATCCAATCATAGTTATGTCCATAAATGACGATTTATTTTTAAAATGAGCTGGCTACGATACCCTTTTCTGGTCAGATACATATCCTATCCAATGGTAGTAAACATTCGACCCTCTAATTTCACGTTTATTTTTTAGGATTTTAACGTACTATGGGTAATGTTTTACGCGCATGACACCTGTATGCATTAATTCTAATGTTACGAGTGGCATCGCATGGACCATACTTCATAGTGTCCACATAATAAAAAAAACTCGTACAAGTTCACAAGGCTATCTCAGGACCAGGCGATGAGAGGTGTATTGGAGGGTACACTGCAAAAACTCCGGTGTTGATTTAACACCAGCCTGGAATCTATATAATGTCCAAACCAGAGAAGTATTCAAACGACACCAGTTTGGAATCAAACCGATGCAGTTTTGATACTAATTGGTGTTGTATAAACACCTATCTGGTGTTAGACCAAAACGAAACTGGTGTTGTTTAAAACTTCTCTGGTGTGGACATATATAGATTCTGGTCTGGTGTCAATCAACACCAGAGTTTTTGCAGTGTATTGGCGAACTAAAAACTAAATCCAATCATAGTTATGTCCATAAATGACGATTTATTTTTAAAATGAGCTGGCTACGATACCCTTTTCTGGTCAGATACATATCCTATCCAATGGTAGTAAACATTCGACCCTCTAATTTCACGTTTATTTTTTAGGATTTTAACGTACTATGGGTAATGTTTTACGCGCATGACACCTGTATGCATTAATTCTAATGTTACGAGTGGCATCGCATGGACCATACTTCATAGTGTCCACATAATAAAAAAAACTCGTACAAGTTCACAAGGCTATCTCAGGACCAGGCGATGAGAGGTGTATAGGAGGGTACACTGCAAAAACTCCGGTGTTGATTTAACACCAGCCTGGAATCTATATAATGTCCAAACCAGAGAAGTATTCAAACGACACCAGTTTGGAATCAAACCGATGCAGTTTTGATACTAATTGGTGTTGTATAAACACCTATCTGGTGTTAGACCAAAACGAAACTGGTGTTGTTTAAAACTTCTCTGGTGTGGACATATATAGATTCTGGTCTGGTGTCAATCAACACCAGAGTTTTTGCAGTGTATTGGCGAACCAAAAACTAAATCCAATCATAGTTATGTCCATAAATGACGATTTATTTTTAAAATGAGCTGGCTACGATACCCTTTTCTGGTCAGATACATATCCTATCCAATGGTAGTAAACATTCGACCCTCTAATTTCACGTTTATTTTTTAGGATTTTAACGTACTATGGGTAATGTTTTACGCGCATGACACCTGTATGCATTAATTCTAATGTTACGAGTGGCATCGCATGGACCATACTTCATAGTGTCCACATAATAAAAAAAACTCGTACAAGTTCACAAGGCTATCTCAGGACCAGGCGATGAGAGGTGTATTGGAGGGTACACTGCAAAAACTCCGGTGTTGATTTAACACCAGCCTGGAATCTATATAATGTCCAAACCAGAGAAGTATTCAAACGACACCAGTTTGGAATCAAACCGATGCAGTTTTGATACTAATTGGTGTTGTATAAACACCTATCTGGTGTTAGACCAAAACGAAACTGGTGTTGTTTAAAACTTCTCTGGTGTGGACATATATAGATTCTGGTCTGGTGTCAATCAACACCAGAGTTTTTGCAGTGTATTGGCGAACTAAAAACTAAATCCAATCATAGTTATGTCCATAAATGACGATTTATTTTTAAAATGAGCTGGCTACGATACCATTTTCTGGTCAGATACATATCCTATCCAATGGTAGTAAACATTCGACCCTCTAATTTCACGTTTATTTTTTAGGATTTTAACGTACTATGGGTAATGTTTTACGCGCATGACACCTGTATGCATTAATTCTAATGTTACGAGTGGCATCGCATGGACCATACTTCATAGTGTCCACATAATAAAAAAAACTCGTACAAGTTCACAAGGCTATCTCAGGACCAGGCGATGAGAGGTGTATTGGAGGGTACACTGCAAAAACTCCGGTGTTGATTTAACACCAGCCTGGAATCTATATAATGTCCAAACCAGAGAAGTATTCAAACGACACCAGTTTGGAATCAAACAGATGCAGCTTTGATACTAATTGGTGTTGTATAAACACCTATCTGGTGTTAGACCAAAACGAAACTGGTGTTGTTTAAAACTTCTCTGGTGTGGACATATATAGATTCTGGTCTGGTGTCAATCAACACCAGAGTTTTTGCAGTGTATTGGCGAACCAAAAACTAAATCCAATCATAGTTATGTCCATAAATGACGATTTATTTTTAAAATGAGCTGGCTACGATACCCTTTTCTGGTCAGATACATATCCTATCCAATGGTAGTAAACATTCGACCCTCTAATTTCACGTTTATTTTTTAGGATTTTAACGTACTATGGGTAATGTTTTACGCGCATGACACCTGTATGCATTAATTCTAATGTTACGAGTGGCATCGCATGGACCATACTTCATAGTGTCCACATAATAAAAAAACTCGTACAAGTTCACAAGGCTATCTCAGGACCAGGCGATGAGAGGTGTATTGGAGGGTACACTGCAAAAACTCCGGTGTTGATTTAACACCAGCCTGGAATCTATATAATGTCCAAACCAGAGAAGTATTCAAACGACACCAGTTTGGAATCAAACCGATGCAGTTTTGATACTAATTGGTGTTGTATAAACACCTATCTGGTGTTAGACCAAAACGAAACTGGTGTTGTTTAAAACTTCTCTGGTGTGGACATATATAGATTCTGGTCTGGTGTCAATCAACACCAGAGTTTTTGCAGTGTATTGGCGAACTAAAAACTAAATCCAATCATAGTTATGTCCATAAATGACGATTTATTTTTAAAATGAGCTGGCTACGATACCCTTTTCTGGTCAGATACATATCCTATCCAATGGTAGTAAACATTCGACCCTCTAATTTCACGTTTATTTTTTAGGATTTTAACGTACTATGGGTAATGTTTTACGCGCATGACACCTGTATGCATTAATTCTAATGTTACGAGTGGCATCGCATGGACCATACTTCATAGTGTCCACATAATAAAAAAAACTCGTACAAGTTCACAAGGCTATCTCAGGACCAGGCGATGAGAGGTGTATTGGAGGGTACACTGCAAAAACTCCGGTGTTGATTTAACACCAGCCTGGAATCTATATAATGTCCAAACCAGAGAAGTATTCAAACGACACCAGTTTGGAATCAAACCGATGCAGTTTTGATACTAATTGGTGTTGTATAAACACCTATCTGGTGTTAGACCAAAACGAAACTGGTGTTGTTTAAAACTTCTCTGGTGTGGACATATATAGATTCTGGTCTGGTGTCAATCAACACCAGAGTTTTTGCAGTGTATTGGCGAACTAAAAACTAAATCCAATCATAGTTATGTCCATAAATGACGATTTATTTTTAAAATGAGCTGGCTACGATACCCTTTTCTGGTCAGATACATATCCTATCCAATGGTAGTAAACATTCGACCCTCTAATTTCACGTTTATTTTTTAGGATTTTAACGTACTATGGGTAATGTTTTACGCGCATGACACCTGTATGCATTAATTCTAATGTTACGAGTGGCATCGCATGGACCATACTTCATAGTGTCCACATAATAAAAAAAACTCGTACAAGTTCACAAGGCTATCTCAGGACCAGGCGATGAGAGGTGTATAGGAGGGTACACTGCAAAAACTCCGGTGTTGATTTAACACCAGCCTGGAATCTATATAATGTCCAAACCAGAGAAGTATTCAAACGACACCAGTTTGGAATCAAACCGATGCAGTTTTGATACTAATTGGTGTTGTATAAACACCTATCTGGTGTTAGACCAAAACGAAACTGGTGTTGTTTAAAACTTCTCTGGTGTGGACATATATAGATTCTGGTCTGGTGTCAATCAACACCAGAGTTTTTGCAGTGTATTGGCGAACCAAAAACTAAATCCAATCATAGTTATGTCCATAAATGACGATTTATTTTTAAAATGAGCTGGCTACGATACCCTTTTCTGGTCAGATACATATCCTATCCAATGGTAGTAAACATTCGACCCTCTAATTTCACGTTTATTTTTTAGGATTTTAACGTACTATGGGTAATGTTTTACGCGCATGACACCTGTATGCATTAATTCTAATGTTACGAGTGGCATCGCATGGACCATACTTCATAGTGTCCACATAATAAAAAAAACTCGTACAAGTTCACAAGGCTATCTCAGGACCAGGCGATGAGAGGTGTATTGGAGGGTACACTGCAAAAACTCCGGTGTTGATTTAACACCAGCCTGGAATCTATATAATGTCCAAACCAGAGAAGTATTCAAACGACACCAGTTTGGAATCAAACCGATGCAGTTTTGATACTAATTGGTGTTGTATAAACACCTATCTGGTGTTAGACCAAAACGAAACTGGTGTTGTTTAAAACTTCTCTGGTGTGGACATATATAGATTCTGGTCTGGTGTCAATCAACACCAGAGTTTTTGCAGTGTATTGGCGAACTAAAAACTAAATCCAATCATAGTTATGTCCATAAATGACGATTTATTTTTAAAATGAGCTGGCTACGATACCATTTTCTGGTCAGATACATATCCTATCCAATGGTAGTAAACATTCGACCCTCTAATTTCACGTTTATTTTTTAGGATTTTAACGTACTATGGGTAATGTTTTACGCGCATGACACCTGTATGCATTAATTCTAATGTTACGAGTGGCATCGCATGGACCATACTTCATAGTGTCCACATAATAAAAAAAACTCGTACAAGTTCACAAGGCTATCTCAGGACCAGGTGATGAGAGGTGTATTGGAGGGTACACTGCAAAAACTCCGGTGTTGATTTAACACCAGCCTGGAATCTATATAATGTCCAAACCAGAGAAGTATTCAAACGACACCAGTTTGGAATCAAACCGATGCAGCTTTGATACTAATTGGTGTTGTATAAACACCTATCTGGTGTTAGACCAAAACGAAACTGGTGTTGTTTAAAACTTCTCTGGTGTGGACATATATAGATTCTGGTCTGGTGTCAATCAACACCAGAGTTTTTGCAGTGTATTGGCGAACCAAAAACTAAATCCAATCATAGTTATGTCCATAAATGACGATTTATTTTTAAAATGAGCTGGCTACGATACCCTTTTCTGGTCAGATACATATCCTATCCAATGGTAGTAAACATTCGACCCTCTAATTTCACGTTTATTTTTTAGGATTTTAACGTACTATGGGTAATGTTTTACGCGCATGACACCTGTATGCATTAATTCTAATGTTACGAGTGGCATCGCATGAACCATACTTCATAGTGTCCACATAATAAAAAAAACTCGTACAAGTTCACAAGGCTATCTCAGGACCAGGCGATGAGAGGTGTATAGGAGGGTACACTGCAAAAACTCCGGTGTTGATTTAACACCAGCCTGGAATCTATATAATGTCCAAACCAGAGAAGTATTCAAACGACACCAGTTTGGAATCAAACCGATGCAGTTTTGATACTAATTGGTGTTGTATAAACACCTATCTGGTGTTAGACCAAAACGAAACTGGTGTTGTTTAAAACTTCTCTGGTGTGGACATATATAGATTCTGGTCTGGTGTCAATCAACACCAGAGTTTTTGCAGTGTATTGGCGAACCAAAAACTAAATCCAATCATAGTTATGTCCATAAATGACGATTTATTTTTAAAATGAGCTGGCTACGATACCCTTTTCTGGTCAGATACATATCCTATCCAATGGTAGTAAACATTCGACCCTCTAATTTCACGTTTATTTTTTAGGATTTTAACGTACTATGGGTAATGTTTTACGCGCATGACACCTGTATGCATTAATTCTAATGTTACGAGTGGCATCGCATGGACCATACTTCATAGTGTCCACATAATAAAAAAAACTCGTACAAGTTCACAAGGCTATCTCAGGACCAGGCGATGAGAGGTGTATTGGAGGGTACACTGCAAAAACTCCGGTGTTGATTTAACACCAGCCTGGAATCTATATAATGTCCAAACCAGAGAAGTATTCAAACGACACCAGTTTGGAATCAAACCGATGCAGTTTTGATACTAATTGGTGTTGTATAAACACCTATCTGGTGTTAGACCAAAACGAAACTGGTGTTGTTTAAAACTTCTCTGGTGTGGACATATATAGATTCTGGTCTGGTGTCAATCAACACCAGAGTTTTTGCAGTGTATTGGCGAACTAAAAACTAAATCCAATCATAGTTATGTCCATAAATGACGATTTATTTTTAAAATGAGCTGGCTACGATACCCTTTTCTGGTCAGATACATATCCTATCCAATGGTAGTAAACATTCGACCCTCTAATTTCACGTTTATTTTTTAGGATTTTAACGTACTATGGGTAATGTTTTACGCGCATGACACCTGTATGCATTAATTCTAATGTTACGAGTGGCATCGCATGGACCATACTTCATAGTGTCCACATAATAAAAAAACTCGTACAAGTTCACAAGGCTATCTCAGGACCAGGCGATGAGAGGTGTATTGGAGGGTACACTGCAAAAACTCCGGTGTTGATTTAACACCAGCCTGGAATCTATATAATGTCCAAACCAGAGAAGTATTCAAACGACACCAGTTTGGAATCAAACCGATGCAGTTTTGATACTAATTGGTGTTGTATAAACACCTATCTGGTGTTAGACCAAAACGAAACTGGTGTTGTTTAAAACTTCTCTGGTGTGGACATATATAGATTCTGGTCTGGTGTCAATCAACACCAGAGTTTTTGCAGTGTATTGGCGAACTAAAAACTAAATCCAATCATAGTTATGTCCATAAATGACGATTTATTTTTAAAATGAGCTGGCTACGATACCCTTTTCTGGTCAGATACATATCCTATCCAATGGTAGTAAACATTCGACCCTCTAATTTCACGTTTATTTTTTAGGATTTTAACGTACTATGGGTAATGTTTTACGCGCATGACACCTGTATGCATTAATTCTAATGTTACGAGTGGCATCGCATGGACCATACTTCATAGTGTCCACATAATAAAAAAAACTCGTACAAGTTCACAAGGCTATCTCAGGACCAGGCGATGAGAGGTGTATAGGAGGGTACACTGCAAAAACTCCGGTGTTGATTTAACACCAGCCTGGAATCTATATAATGTCCAAACCAGAGAAGTATTCAAACGACACCAGTTTGGAATCAAACCGATGCAGTTTTGATACTAATTGGTGTTGTATAAACACCTATCTGGTGTTAGACCAAAACGAAACTGGTGTTGTTTAAAACTTCTCTGGTGTGGACATATATAGATTCTGGTCTGGTGTCAATCAACACCAGAGTTTTTGCAGTGTATTGGCGAACCAAAAACTAAATCCAATCATAGTTATGTCCATAAATGACGATTTATTTTTAAAATGAGCTGGCTACGATACCCTTTTCTGGTCAGATACATATCCTATCCAATGGTAGTAAACATTCGACCCTCTAATTTCACGTTTATTTTTTAGGATTTTAACGTACTATGGGTAATGTTTTACGCGCATGACACCTGTATGCATTAATTCTAATGTTACGAGTGGCATCGCATGGACCATACTTCATAGTGTCCACATAATAAAAAAAACTCGTACAAGTTCACAAGGCTATCTCAGGACCAGGCGATGAGAGGTGTATTGGAGGGTACACTGCAAAAACTCCGGTGTTGATTTAACACCAGCCTGGAATCTATATAATGTCCAAACCAGAGAAGTATTCAAACGACACCAGTTTGGAATCAAACCGATGCAGTTTTGATACTAATTGGTGTTGTATAAACACCTATCTGGTGTTAGACCAAAACGAAACTGGTGTTGTTTAAAACTTCTCTGGTGTGGACATATATAGATTCTGGTCTGGTGTCAATCAACACCAGAGTTTTTGCAGTGTATTGGCGAACTAAAAACTAAATCCAATCATAGTTATGTCCATAAATGACGATTTATTTTTAAAATGAGCTGGCTACGATACCCTTTTCTGGTCAGATACATATCCTATCCAATGGTAGTAAACATTCGACCCTCTAATTTCACGTTTATTTTTTAGGATTTTAACGTACTATGGGTAATGTTTTACGCGCATGACACCTGTATGCATTAATTCTAATGTTACGAGTGGCATCGCATGGACCATACTTCATAGTGTCCACATAATAAAAAAAAACTCGTACAAGTTCACAAGGCTATCTCAGGACCAGGCGATGAGAGGTGTATTGGAGGGTACACTGCAAAAACTCCGGTGTTGATTTAACACCAGCCTGGAATCTATATAATGTCCAAACCAGAGAAGTATTCAAACGACACCAGTTTGGAATCAAACCGATGCAGTTTTGATACTAATTGGTGTTGTATAAACACCTATCTGGTGTTAGACCAAAACGAAACTGGTGTTGTTTAAAACTTCTCTGGTGTGGACATATATAGATTCTGGTCTGGTGTCAATCAACACCAGAGTTTTTGCAGTGTATTGGCGAACTAAAAACTAAATCCAATCATAGTTATGTCCATAAATGACGATTTATTTTTAAAATGAGCTGGCTACGATACCCTTTTCTGGTCAGATACATATCCTATCCAATGGTAGTAAACATTCGACCCTCTAAT
This sequence comes from Lytechinus pictus, assembly GCF_037042905.1. Classification (NCBI taxonomy): domain Eukaryota; kingdom Metazoa; phylum Echinodermata; class Echinoidea; order Temnopleuroida; family Toxopneustidae; genus Lytechinus; species Lytechinus pictus. The sequence goes on along the minus strand of NW_026974169.1, from coordinate 60,001 downwards.
TTCACGTTTATTTTTTAGGATTTTAACGTACTATGGGTAATGTTTTACGCGCATGACACCTGTATGCATTAATTCTAATGTTACGAGTGGCATCGCATGGACCATACTTCATAGTGTCCACATAATAAAAAAAACTCGTACAAGTTCACAAGGCTATCTCAGGACCAGGCGATGAGAGGTGTATAGGAGGGTACACTGCAAAAACTCCGGTGTTGATTTAACACCAGCCTGGAATCTATATAATGTCCAAACCAGAGAAGTATTCAAACGACACCAGTTTGGAATCAAACCGATGCAGTTTTGATACTAATTGGTGTTGTATAAACACCTATCTGGTGTTAGACCAAAACGAAACTGGTGTTGTTTAAAACTTCTCTGGTGTGGACATATATAGATTCTGGTCTGGTGTCAATCAACACCAGAGTTTTTGCAGTGTATTGGCGAACCAAAAACTAAATCCAATCATAGTTATGTCCATAAATGACGATTTATTTTTAAAATGAGCTGGCTACGATACCCTTTTCTGGTCAGATACATATCCTATCCAATGGTAGTAAACATTCGACCCTCTAATTTCACGTTTATTTTTTAGGATTTTAACGTACTATGGGTAATGTTTTACGCGCATGACACCTGTATGCATTAATTCTAATGTTACGAGTGGCATCGCATGGACCATACTTCATAGTGTCCACATAATAAAAAAAACTCGTACAAGTTCACAAGGCTATCTCAGGACCAGGCGATGAGAGGTGTATTGGAGGGTACACTGCAAAAACTCCGGTGTTGATATAACACCAGCCTGGAATCTATATAATGTCCAAACCAGAGAAGTATTCAAACGACACCAGTTTGGAATCAAACCGATGCAGTTTTGATACTAATTGGTGTTGTATAAACACCTATCTGGTGTTAGACCAAAACGAAACTGGTGTTGTTTAAAACTTCTCTGGTGTGGACATATATAGATTCTGGTCTGGTGTCAATCAACACCAGAGTTTTTGCAGTGTATTGGCGAACTAAAAACTAAATCCAATCATAGTTATGTCCATAAATGACGATTTATTTTTAAAATGAGCTGGCTGCGATACCCTTTTCTGGTCAGATACATATCCTATCCAATGGTAGTAAACATTCGACCCTCTAATTTCACGTTTATTTTTTAGGATTTTAACGTACTATGGGTAATGTTTTACGCGCATGACACCTGTATGCATTAATTCTAATGTTACGAGTGGCATCGCATGGACCATACTTCATAGTGTCCACATAATAAAAAAAAACTCGTACAAGTTCACAAGGCTATCTCAGGACCAGGCGATGAGAGGTGTATTGGAGGGTACACTGCAAAAACTCCGGTGTTGATTTAACACCAGCCTGGAATCTATATAATGTCCAAACCAGAGAAGTATTCAAACGACACCAGTTTGGAATCAAACCGATGCAGTTTTGATACTAATTGGTGTTGTATAAACACCTATCTGGTGTTAGACCAAAACGAAACTGGTGTTGTTTAAAACTTCTCTGGTGTGGACATATATAGATTCTGGTCTGGTGTCAATCAACACCAGAGTTTTTGCAGTGTATTGGCGAACTAAAAACTAAATCCAATCATAGTTATGTACATAAATGACGATTTATTTTTAAAATGAGCTGGCTACGATACCCTTTTCTGGTCAGATACATATCCTATCCAATGGTAGTAAACATTCGACCCTCTAATTTCACGTTTATTTTTTAGGATTTTAACGTACTATGGGTAATGTTTTACGCGCATGACACCTGTATGCATTAATTCTAATGTTACGAGTGGCATCGCATGGACCATACTTCATAGTGTCCACATAATAAAAAAAACTCGTACAAGTTCACAAGGCTATCTCAGGACCAGGCGATGAGAGGTGTATAGGAGGGTACACTGCAAAAACTCCGGTGTTGATTTAACACCAGCCTGGAATCTATATAATGTCCAAACCAGAGAAGTATTCAAACGACACCAGTTTGGAATCAAACCGATGCAGTTTTGATACTAATTGGTGTTGTATAAACACCTATCTGGTGTTAGACCAAAACGAAACTGGTGTTGTTTAAAACTTCTCTGGTGTGGACATATATAGATTCTGGTCTGGTGTCAATCAACACCAGAGTTTTTGCAGTGTATTGGCGAACCAAAAACTAAATCCAATCATAGTTATGTCCATAAATGACGATTTATTTTTAAAATGAGCTGGCTACGATACCCTTTTCTGGTCAGATACATATCCTATCCAATGGTAGTAAACATTCGACCCTCTAATTTCACGTTTATTTTTTAGGATTTTAACGTACTATGGGTAATGTTTTACGCGCATGACACCTGTATGCATTAATTCTAATGTTACGAGTGGCATCGCATGGACCATACTTCATAGTGTCCACATAATAAAAAAAACTCGTACAAGTTCACAAGGCTATCTCAGGACCAGGCGATGAGAGGTGTATTGGAGGGTACACTGCAAAAACTCCGGTGTTGATTTAACACCAGCCTGGAATCTATATAATGTCCAAACCAGAGAAGTATTCAAACGACACCAGTTTGGAATCAAACCGATGCAGTTTTGATACTAATTGGTGTTGTATAAACACCTATCTGGTGTTAGACCAAAACGAAACTGGTGTTGTTTAAAACTTCTCTGGTGTGGACATATATAGATTCTGGTCTGGTGTCAATCAACACCAGAGTTTTTGCAGTGTATTGGCGAACTAAAAACTAAATCCAATCATAGTTATGTCCATAAATGACGATTTATTTTTAAAATGAGCTGGCTACGATACCCTTTTCTGGTCAGATACATATCCTATCCAATGGTAGTAAACATTCGACCCTCTAATTTCACGTTTATTTTTTAGGATTTTAACGTACTATGGGTAATGTTTTACGCGCATGACACCTGTATGCATTAATTCTAATGTTACGAGTGGCATCGCATGGACCATACTTCATAGTGTCCACATAATAAAAAAAACTCGTACAAGTTCACAAGGCTATCTCAGGACCAGGCGATGAGAGGTGTATAGGAGGGTACACTGCAAAAACTCCGGTGTTGATTTAACACCAGCCTGGAATCTATATAATGTCCAAACCAGAGAAGTATTCAAACGACACCAGTTTGGAATCAAACCGATGCAGTTTTGATACTAATTGGTGTTGTATAAACACCTATCTGGTGTTAGACCAAAACGAAACTGGTGTTGTTTAAAACTTCTCTGGTGTGGACATATATAGATTCTGGTCTGGTGTCAATCAACACCAGAGTTTTTGCAGTGTATTGGCGAACCAAAAACTAAATCCAATCATAGTTATGTCCATAAATGACGATTTATTTTTAAAATGAGCTGGCTACGATACCCTTTTCTGGTCAGATACATATCCTATCCAATGGTAGTAAACATTCGACCCTCTAATTTCACGTTTATTTTTTAGGATTTTAACGTACTATGGGTAATGTTTTACGCGCATGACACCTGTATGCATTAATTCTAATGTTACGAGTGGCATCGCATGGACCATACTTCATAGTGTCCACATAATAAAAAAAACTCGTACAAGTTCACAAGGCTATCTCAGGACCAGGCGATGAGAGGTGTATTGGAGGGTACACTGCAAAAACTCCGGTGTTGATATAACACCAGCCTGGAATCTATATAATGTCCAAACCAGAGAAGTATTCAAACGACACCAGTTTGGAATCAAACCGATGCAGTTTTGATACTAATTGGTGTTGTATAAACACCTATCTGGTGTTAGACCAAAACGAAACTGGTGTTGTTTAAAACTTCTCTGGTGTGGACATATATAGATTCTGGTCTGGTGTCAATCAACACCAGAGTTTTTGCAGTGTATTGGCGAACTAAAAACTAAATCCAATCATAGTTATGTCCATAAATGACGATTTATTTTTAAAATGAGCTGGCTGCGATACCCTTTTCTGGTCAGATACATATCCTATCCAATGGTAGTAAACATTCGACCCTCTAATTTCACGTTTATTTTTTAGGATTTTAACGTACTATGGGTAATGTTTTACGCGCATGACACCTGTATGCATTAATTCTAATGTTACGAGTGGCATCGCATGGACCATACTTCATAGTGTCCACATAATAAAAAAAAACTCGTACAAGTTCACAAGGCTATCTCAGGACCAGGCGATGAGAGGTGTATTGGAGGGTACACTGCAAAAACTCCGGTGTTGATTTAACACCAGCCTGGAATCTATATAATGTCCAAACCAGAGAAGTATTCAAACGACACCAGTTTGGAATCAAACCGATGCAGTTTTGATACTAATTGGTGTTGTATAAACACCTATCTGGTGTTAGACCAAAACGAAACTGGTGTTGTTTAAAACTTCTCTGGTGTGGACATATATAGATTCTGGTCTGGTGTCAATCAACACCAGAGTTTTTGCAGTGTATTGGCGAACTAAAAACTAAATCCAATCATAGTTATGTACATAAATGACGATTTATTTTTAAAATGAGCTGGCTACGATACCCTTTTCTGGTCAGATACATATCCTATCCAATGGTAGTAAACATTCGACCCTCTAATTTCACGTTTATTTTTTAGGATTTTAACGTACTATGGGTAATGTTTTACGCGCATGACACCTGTATGCATTAATTCTAATGTTACGAGTGGCATCGCATGGACCATACTTCATAGTGTCCACATAATAAAAAAAACTCGTACAAGTTCACAAGGCTATCTCAGGACCAGGCGATGAGAGGTGTATAGGAGGGTACACTGCAAAAACTCCGGTGTTGATTTAACACCAGCCTGGAATCTATATAATGTCCAAACCAGAGAAGTATTCAAACGACACCAGTTTGGAATCAAACCGATGCAGTTTTGATACTAATTGGTGTTGTATAAACACCTATCTGGTGTTAGACCAAAACGAAACTGGTGTTGTTTAAAACTTCTCTGGTGTGGACATATATAGATTCTGGTCTGGTGTCAATCAACACCAGAGTTTTTGCAGTGTATTGGCGAACCAAAAACTAAATCCAATCATAGTTATGTCCATAAATGACGATTTATTTTTAAAATGAGCTGGCTACGATACCCTTTTCTGGTCAGATACATATCCTATCCAATGGTAGTAAACATTCGACCCTCTAATTTCACGTTTATTTTTTAGGATTTTAACGTACTATGGGTAATGTTTTACGCGCATGACACCTGTATGCATTAATTCTAATGTTACGAGTGGCATCGCATGGACCATACTTCATAGTGTCCACATAATAAAAAAAACTCGTACAAGTTCACAAGGCTATCTCAGGACCAGGCGATGAGAGGTGTATTGGAGGGTACACTGCAAAAACTCCGGTGTTGATTTAACACCAGCCTGGAATCTATATAATGTCCAAACCAGAGAAGTATTCAAACGACACCAGTTTGGAATCAAACCGATGCAGTTTTGATACTAATTGGTGTTGTATAAACACCTATCTGGTGTTAGACCAAAACGAAACTGGTGTTGTTTAAAACTTCTCTGGTGTGGACATATATAGATTCTGGTCTGGTGTCAATCAACACCAGAGTTTTTGCAGTGTATTGGCGAACTAAAAACTAAATCCAATCATAGTTATGTCCATAAATGACGATTTATTTTTAAAATGAGCTGGCTACGATACCCTTTTCTGGTCAGATACATATCCTATCCAATGGTAGTAAACATTCGACCCTCTAATTTCACGTTTATTTTTTAGGATTTTAACGTACTATGGGTAATGTTTTACGCGCATGACACCTGTATGCATTAATTCTAATGTTACGAGTGGCATCGCATGGACCATACTTCATAGTGTCCACATAATAAAAAAAACTCGTACAAGTTCACAAGGCTATCTCAGGACCAGGCGATGAGAGGTGTATTGGAGGGTACACTGCAAAAACTCCGGTGTTGATTTAACACCAGCCTGGAATCTATATAATGTCCAAACCAGAGAAGTATTCAAACGACACCAGTTTGGAATCAAACCGATGCAGTTTTGATACTAATTGGTGTTGTATAAACACCTATCTGGTGTTAGACCAAAACGAAACTGGTGTTGTTTAAAACTTCTCTGGTGTGGACATATATAGATTCTGGTCTGGTGTCAATCAACACCAGAGTTTTTGCAGTGTATTGGCGAACTAAAAACTAAATCCAATCATAGTTATGTCCATAAATGACGATTTATTTTTAAAATGAGCTGGCTGCGATACCCTTTTCTGGTCAGATACATATCCTATCCAATGGTAGTAAACATTCGACCCTCTAATTTCACGTTTATTTTTTAGGATTTTAACGTACTATGGGTAATGTTTTACGCGCATGACACCTGTATGCATTAATTCTAATGTTACGAGTGGCATCGCATGGACCATACTTCATAGTGTCCACATAATAAAAAAAAACTCGTACAAGTTCACAAGGCTATCTCAGGACCAGGCGATGAGAGGTGTATTGGAGGGTACACTGCAAAAACTCCGGTGTTGATTTAACACCAGCCTGGAATCTATATAATGTCCAAACCAGAGAAGTATTCAAACGACACCAGTTTGGAATCAAACCGATGCAGTTTTGATACTAATTGGTGTTGTATAAACACCTATCTGGTGTTAGACCAAAACGAAACTGGTGTTGTTTAAAACTTCTCTGGTGTGGACATATATAGATTCTGGTCTGGTGTCAATCAACACCAGAGTTTTTGCAGTGTATTGGCGAACTAAAAACTAAATCCAATCATAGTTATGTACATAAATGACGATTTATTTTTAAAATGAGCTGGCTACGATACCCTTTTCTGGTCAGATACATATCCTATCCAATGGTAGTAAACATTCGACCCTCTAATTTCACGTTTATTTTTTAGGATTTTAACGTACTATGGGTAATGTTTTACGCGCATGACACCTGTATGCATTAATTCTAATGTTACGAGTGGCATCGCATGGACCATACTTCATAGTGTCCACATAATAAAAAAAACTCGTACAAGTTCACAAGGCTATCTCAGGACCAGGCGATGAGAGGTGTATAGGAGGGTACACTGCAAAAACTCCGGTGTTGATTTAACACCAGCCTGGAATCTATATAATGTCCAAACCAGAGAAGTATTCAAACGACACCAGTTTGGAATCAAACCGATGCAGTTTTGATACTAATTGGTGTTGTATAAACACCTATCTGGTGTTAGACCAAAACGAAACTGGTGTTGTTTAAAACTTCTCTGGTGTGGACATATATAGATTCTGGTCTGGTGTCAATCAACACCAGAGTTTTTGCAGTGTATTGGCGAACCAAAAACTAAATCCAATCATAGTTATGTCCATAAATGACGATTTATTTTTAAAATGAGCTGGCTACGATACCCTTTTCTGGTCAGATACATATCCTATCCAATGGTAGTAAACATTCGACCCTCTAATTTCACGTTTATTTTTTAGGATTTTAACGTACTATGGGTAATGTTTTACGCGCATGACACCTGTATGCATTAATTCTAATGTTACGAGTGGCATCGCATGGACCATACTTCATAGTGTCCACATAATAAAAAAAACTCGTACAAGTTCACAAGGCTATCTCAGGACCAGGCGATGAGAGGTGTATTGGAGGGTACACTGCAAAAACTCCGGTGTTGATTTAACACCAGCCTGGAATCTATATAATGTCCAAACCAGAGAAGTATTCAAACGACACCAGTTTGGAATCAAACCGATGCAGTTTTGATACTAATTGGTGTTGTATAAACACCTATCTGGTGTTAGACCAAAACGAAACTGGTGTTGTTTAAAACTTCTCTGGTGTGGACATATATAGATTCTGGTCTGGTGTCAATCAACACCAGAGTTTTTGCAGTGTATTGGCGAACTAAAAACTAAATCCAATCATAGTTATGTCCATAAATGACGATTTATTTTTAAAATGAGCTGGCTACGATACCCTTTTCTGGTCAGATACATATCCTATCCAATGGTAGTAAACATTCGACCCTCTAATTTCACGTTTATTTTTTAGGATTTTAACGTACTATGGGTAATGTTTTACGCGCATGACACCTGTATGCATTAATTCTAATGTTACGAGTGGCATCGCATGGACCATACTTCATAGTGTCCACATAATAAAAAAAAACTCGTACAAGTTCACAAGGCTATCTCAGGACCAGGCGATGAGAGGTGTATTGGAGGGTACACTGCAAAAACTCCGGTGTTGATTTAACACCAGCCTGGAATCTATATAATGTCCAAACCAGAGAAGTATTCAAACGACACCAGTTTGGAATCAAACCGATGCAGTTTTGATACTAATTGGTGTTGTATAAACACCTATCTGGTGTTAGACCAAAACGAAACTGGTGTTGTTTAAAACTTCTCTGGTGTGGACATATATAGATTCTGGTCTGGTGTCAATCAACACCAGAGTTTTTGCAGTGTATTGGCGAACTAAAAACTAAATCCAATCATAGTTATGTCCATAAATGACGATTTATTTTTAAAATGAGCTGGCTACGATACCCTTTTCTGGTCAGATACATATCCTATCCAATGGTAGTAAACATTCGACCCTCTCACGTTTATTTTTTAGGATTTTAACGTACTATGGGTAATGTTTTACGCGCATGACACCTGTATGCATTAATTCTAATGTTACGAGTGGCATCGCATGGACCATACTTCATAGTGTCCACATAATAAAAAAAACTCGTACAAGTTCACAAGGCTATCTCAGGACCAGGCGATGAGAGGTGTATTGGAGGGTACACTGCAAAAACTCCGGTGTTGATTTAACACCAGCCTGGAATCTATATAATGTCCAAACCAGAGAAGTATTCAAACGACACCAGTTTGGAATCAAACCGATGCAGTTTTGATACTAATTGGTGTTGTATAAACACCTATCTGGTGTTAGACCAAAACGAAACTGGTGTTGTTTAAAACTTCTCTGGTGTGGACATATATAGATTCTGGTCTGGTGTCAATCAACACCAGAGTTTTTGCAGTGTATTGGCGAACTAAAAACTAAATCCAATCATAGTTATGTCCATAAATGACGATTTATTTTTAAAATGAGCTGGCTGCGATACCCTTTTCTGGTCAGATACATATCCTATCCAATGGTAGTAAACATTCGACCCTCTAATTTCACGTTTATTTTTTAGGATTTTAACGTACTATGGGTAATGTTTTACGCGCATGACACCTGTATGCATTAATTCTAATGTTACGAGTGGCATCGCATGGACCATACTTCATAGTGTCCACATAATAAAAAAAACTCGTCCAAGTTCACAAGGCTATCTCAGGACCAGGCGATGAGAGGTGTATTGGAGGGTACACTGAAAAAACTCCGGTGTTGATTTAACACCAGCCTGGAATCTATATAATGTCCAAACCAGAGAAGTATTCAAACGACACCAGTTTGGAATCAAACCGATGCAGTTTTGATACTAATTGGTGTTGTATAAACACCTATCTGGTGTTAGACCAAAACGAAACTGGTGTTGTTTAAAACTTCTCTGGTGTGGACATATATAGATTCTGGTCTGGTGTCAATCAACACCAGAGTTTTTGCAGTGTATTGGCGAACTAAAAACTAAATCCAATCATAGTTATGTCCATAAATGACGATTTATTTTTAAAATGAGCTGGCTACGATACCCTTTTCTGGTCAGATACATATCCTATCCAATGGTAGTAAACATTCGACCCTCTAATTTCACGTTTATTTTTTAGGATTTTAACGTACTATGGGTAATGTTTTACGCGCATGACACCTGTATGCATTAATTCTAATGTTACGAGTGGCATCGCATGGACCATACTTCATAGTGTCCACATAATAAAAAAAACTCGTCCAAGTTCACAAGGCTATCTCAGGACCAGGCGATGAGAGGTGTATTGGAGGGTACACTGCAAAAACTCCGGTGTTGATTTAACACCAGCCTGGAATCTATATAATGTCCAAACCAGAGAAGTATTCAAACGACACCAGTTTGGAATCAAACCGATGCAGTTTTGATACTAATTGGTGTTGTATAAACACCTATCTGGTGTTAGACCAAAACGAAACTGGTGTTGTTTAAAACTTCTCTGGTGTGGACATATATAGATTCTGGTCTGGTGTCAATCAACACCAGAGTTTTTGCAGTGTATTGGCGAACTAAAAACTAAATCCAATCATAGTTATGTCCATAAATGACGATTTATTTTTAAAATCAGCTGGCTACGATACCCTTTTCTGGTCAGATACATATCCTATCCAATGGTAGTAAACATTCGACCCTCTAATTTCACGTTTATTTTTTAGGATTTTAACGTACTATGGGTAATGTTTTACGCGCATGACACCTGTATGCATTAATTCTAATGTTACGAGTGGCATCGCATGGACCATACTTCATAGTGTCCACATAATAAAAAAAACTCGTCCAAGTTCACAAGGCTATCTCAGGACCAGGCGATGAGGGGTGTATTGGAGGGTACACTGCAAAAACTCCGGTGTTGATTTAACACCAGCCTGGAATCTATATAATGTCCAAACCAGAGAAGTATTCAAACGACACCAGTTTGGAATCAAACCGATGCAGTTTTGATACTAATTGGTGTTGTATAAACACCTATCTGGTGTTAGACCAAAACGAAACTGGTGTTGTTTAAAACTTCTCTGGTGTGGACATATATAGATTCTGGTCTGGTGTCAATCAACACCAGAGTTTTTGCAGTGTATTGGCGAACTAAAAACTAAATCCAATCATAGTTATGTCCATAAATGACGATTTATTTTTAAAATGAGCTGGCTACGATACCATTTTCTGGTCAGATACATATCCTATCCAATGGTAGTAAACATTCGACCCTCTAATTTCACGTTTATTTTTTAGGATTTTAACGTACTATGGGTAATGTTTTACGCGCATGACACCTGTATGCATTAATTCTAATGTTACGAGTGGCATCGCATGGACCATACTTCATAGTGTCCACATAATAAAAAAAACTCGTACAAGTTCACAAGGCTATCTCAGGACCAGGCGATGAGAGGTGTATTGGAGGGTACACTGCAAAAACTCCGGTGTTGATTTAACACCAGCCTGGAATCTATATAATGTCCAAACCAGAGAAGTATTCAAACGACACCAGTTTGGAATCAAACCGATGCAGTTTTGATACTAATTGGTGTTGTATAAACACCTATCTGGTGTTAGACCAAAACGAAACTGGTGTTGTTTAAAACTTCTCTGATGTGGACATATATAGATTCTGGTCTGGTGTCAATCAACACCAGAGTTTTTGCAGTGTATTGGCAACCTAAAAACTAAATCCAATCATAGTTATGTCCATAAATGACGATTTATTTTTAAAATGAGCTGGCTACGATACCCTTTTCTGGTCAGATACATATCCTATCCAATGGTAGTAAACATTCGACCCTCTAATTTCACGTTTATTTTTTAGGATTTTAACGTACTATGGGTAATGTTTTACGCGCATGACACCTGTATGCATTAATTCTAATGTTACGAGTGGCATCGCATTGACCATACTTCATAGTGTCCACATAATAAAAACAACTCGTACAAGTTCACAAGGCTATCTCAGGACCAGGCGATGAGAGGTGTATTGGAGGGTACACTGCAAAAACTCCGGTGTTGATTTAACACCAGCCTGGAATCTATATAATGTCCAAACCAGAGAAGTATTCAAACGACACCAGTTTGGAATCAAACCGATGCAGTTTTGATACTAATTGGTGTTGTATAAACACCTATCTGGTGTTAGACCAAAACGAAACTGGTGTTGTTTAAAACTTCTCTGGTGTGGACATATATAGATTCTGGTCTGGTGTCAATCAACACCAGAGTTTTTGCAGTGTATTGGCGAACTAAAAACTAAATCCAATCATAGTTATGTCCATAAATGACGATTTATTTTTAAAATGAGCTGGCTACGATACCCTTTTCTGGTCAGATACATATCCTATCCAATGGTAGTAAACATTCGACCCTCTAATTTCACGTTTATTTTTTAGGATTTTAACGTACTATGGGTAATGTTTTACGCGCATGACACCTGTATGCATTAATTCTAATGTTACGAGTGGCATCGCATGGACCATACTTCATAGTGTCCACATAATAAAAAAAACTCGTACAAGTTCACAAGGCTATCTCAGGACCAGGCGATGAGAGGTGTATTGGAGGGTACACTGCAAAAACTCCGGTGTTGATTTAACACCAGCCTGGAATCTATATAATGTCCAAACCAGAGAAGTATTCAAACGACACCAGTTTGGAATCAAACCGATGCAGTTTTGATACTAATTGGTGTTGTATAAACACCTATCTGGTGTTAGACCAAAACGAAACTGGTGTTGTTTAAAACTTCTCTGGTGTGGACATATATAGATTCTGGTCTGGTGTCAATCAACACCAGAGTTTTTGCAGTGTATTGGCGAACTAAAAACTAAATCCAATCATAGTTATGTCCATAAATGACGATTTATTTTTAAAATGAGCTGGCTACGATACCCTTTTCTGGTCAGATACATATCCTATCCAATGGTAGTAAACATTCGACCCTCTAATTTCACGTTTATTTTTTAGGATTTTAACGTACTATGGGTAATGTTTTACGCGCATGACACCTGTATGCATTAATTCTAATGTTACGAGTGGCATCGCATGGACCATACTTCATAGTGTCCACATAATAAAAAAAAACTCGTACAAGTTCACAAGGCTATCTCAGGACCAGGCGATGAGAGGTGTATTGGAGGGTACACTGCAAAAACTCCGGTGTTGATTTAACACCAGCCTGGAATCTATATAATGTCCAAACCAGAGAAGTATTCAAACGACACCAGTTTGGAATCAAACCGATGCAGTTTTGATACTAATTGGTGTTGTATAAACACCTATCTGGTGTTAGACCAAAACGAAACTGGTGTTGTTTAAAACTTCTCTGGTGTGGACATATATAGATTCTGGTCTGGTGTCAATCAACACCAGAGTTTTTGCAGTGTATTGGCGAACTAAAAACTAAATCCAATCATAGTTATGTCCATAAATGACGATTTATTTTTAAAATGAGCTGGCTACGATACCATTTTCTGGTCAGATACATATCCTATCCAATGGTAGTAAACATTCGACCCTCTAATTTCACGTTTATTTTTTTAGGATTTTAACGTACTATGGGTAATGTTTTACGCGCATGACACCTGTATGCATTAATTCTAATGTTACGAGTGGCATCGCATGGACCATACTTCATAGTGTCCACATAATAAAAAAAACTCGTACAAGTTCACAAGGCTATCTCAGGACCAGGCGATGAGAGGTGTATTGGAGGGTACACTGCAAAAACTCCGGTGTTGATTTAACACCAGCCTGGAATCTATATAATGTCCAAACCAGAGAAGTATTCAAACGACACCAGTTTGGAATCAAACCGATGCAGTTTTGATACTAATTGGTGTTGTATAAACACCTATCTGGTGTTAGACCAAAACGAAACTGGTGTTGTTTAAAACTTCTCTGGTGTGGACATATATAGATTCTGGTCTGGTGTCAATCAACACCAGAGTTTTTGCAGTGTATTGGCGAACTAAAAACTAAATCCAATCATAGTTATGTCCATAAATGACGATTTATTTTTAAAATGAGCTGGCTACGATACCCTTTTCTGGTCAGATACATATCCTATCCAATGGTAGTAAACATTCGACCCTCTAATTTCACGTTTATTTTTTAGGATTTTAACGTACTATGGGTAATGTTTTACGCGCATGACACCTGTATGCATTAATTCTAATGTTACGAGTGGCATCGCATGGACCATACTTCATAGTGTCCACATAATAAAAAAAACTCGTACAAGTTCACAAGGCTATCTCAGGACCAGGCGATGAGAGGTGTATTGGAGGGTACACTGCAAAAACTCCGGTGTTGATTTAACACCAGCCTGGAATCTATATAATGTCCAAACCAGAGAAGTATTCAAACGACACCAGTTTGGAATCAAACCGATGCAGTTTTGATACTAATTGGTGTTGTATAAACACCTATCTGGTGTTAGACCAAAACGAAACTGGTGTTGTTTAAAACTTCTCTGGTGTGGACATATATAGATTCTGGTCTGGTGTCAATCAACACCAGAGTTTTTGCAGTGTATTGGCGAACTAAAAACTAAATCCAATCATAGTTATGTCCATAAATGACGATTTATTTTTAAAATGAGCTGGCTACGATACCCTTTTCTGGTCAGATACATATCCTATCCAATGGTAGTAAACATTCGACCCTCTAATTTCACGTTTATTTTTTAGGATTTTAACGTACTATGGGTAATGTTTTACGCGCATGACACCTGTATGCATTAATTCTAATGTTACGAGTGGCATCGCATGGACCATACTTCATAGTGTCCACATAATAAAAAAAAACTCGTACAAGTTCACAAGGCTATCTCAGGACCAGGCGATGAGAGGTGTATTGGAGGGTACACTGCAAAAACTCCGGTGTTGATTTAACACCAGCCTGGAATCTATATAATGTCCAAACCAGAGAAGTATTCAAACGACACCAGTTTGGAATCAAACCGATGCAGTTTTGATACTAATTGGTGTTGTATAAACACCTATCTGGTGTTAGACCAAAACGAAACTGGTGTTGTTTAAAACTTCTCTGGTGTGGACATATATAGATTCTGGTCTGGTGTCAATCAACACCAGAGTTTTTGCAGTGTATTGGCGAACTAAAAACTAAATCCAATCATAGTTATGTCCATAAATGACGATTTATTTTTAAAATGAGCTGGCTACGATACCCTTTTCTGGTCAGATACATATCCTATCCAATGGTAGTAAACATTCGACCCTCTAATTTCACGTTTATTTTTTAGGATTTTAACGTACTATGGGTAATGTTTTACGCGCATGACACCTGTATGCATTAATTCTAATGTTACGAGTGGCATCGCATGGACCATACTTCATAGTGTCCACATAATAAAAAAAACTCGTACAAGTTCACAAGGCTATCTCAGGACCAGGCGATGAGAGGTGTATTGGAGGGTACACTGCAAAAACTCCGGTGTTGATTTAACACCAGCCTGGAATCTATATAATGTCCAAACCAGAGAAGTATTCAAACGACACCAGTTTGGAATCAAACCGATGCAGTTTTGATACTAATTGGTGTTGTATAAACACCTATCTGGTGTTAGACCAAAACGAAACTGGTGTTGTTTAAAACTTCTCTGGTGTGGACATATATAGATTCTGGTCTGGTGTCAATCAACACCAGAGTTTTTGCAGTGTATTGGCGAACTAAAAACTAAATCCAATCATAGTTATGTCCATAAATGACGATTTATTTTTAAAATGAGCTGGCTACGATACCCTTTTCTGGTCAGATACATATCCTATCCAATGGTAGTAAACATTCGACCCTCTAATTTCACGTTTATTTTTTAGGATTTTAACGTACTATGGGTAATGTTTTACGCGCATGACACCTGTATGCATTAATTCTAATGTTACGAGTGGCATCGCATGGACCATACTTCATAGTGTCCACATAATAAAAAAAACTCGTACAAGTTCACAAGGCTATCTCAGGACCAGGCGATGAGAGGTGTATTGGAGGGTACACTGCAAAAACTCCGGTGTTGATTTAACACCAGCCTGGAATCTATATAATGTCCAAACCAGAGAAGTATTCAAACGACACCAGTTTGGAATCAAACCGATGCAGTTTTGATACTAATTGGTGTTGTATAAACACCTATCTGGTGTTAGACCAAAACGAAACTGGTGTTGTTTAAAACTTCTCTGGTGTGGACATATATAGATTCTGGTCTGGTGTCAATCAACACCAGAGTTTTTGCAGTGTATTGGCGAACTAAAAACTAAATCCAATCATAGTTATGTCCATAAATGACGATTTATTTTTAAAATGAGCTGGCTACGATACCCTTTTCTGGTCAGATACATATCCTATCCAATGGTAGTAAACATTCGACCCTCTAATTTCACGTTTATTTTTTAGGATTTTAACGTACTATGGGTAATGTTTTACGCGCATGACACCTGTATGCATTAATTCTAATGTTACGAGTGGCATCGCATGGACCATACTTCATAGTGTCCACATAATAAAAAAAACTCGTACAAGTTCACAAGGCTATCTCAGGACCAGGCGATGAGAGGTGTATTGGAGGGTACACTGCAAAAACTCCGGTGTTGATTTAACACCAGCCTGGAATCTATATAATGTCCAAACCAGAGAAGTATTCAAACGACACCAGTTTGGAATCAAACCGATGCAGTTTTGATACTAATTGGTGTTGTATAAACACCTATCTGGTGTTAGACCAAAACGAAACTGGTGTTGTTTAAAACTTCTCTGGTGTGGACATATATAGATTCTGGTCTGGTGTCAATCAACACCAGAGTTTTTGCAGTGTATTGGCGAACTAAAAACTAAATCCAATCATAGTTATGTCCATAAATGACGATTTATTTTTAAAATGAGCTGGCTACGATACCCTTTTCTGGTCAGATACATATCCTATCCAATGGTAGTAAACATTCGACCCTCTAATTTCACGTTTATTTTTTAGGATTTTAACGTACTATGGGTAATGTTTTACGCGCATGACACCTGTATGCATTAATTCTAATGTTACGAGTGGCATCGCATGGACCATACTTCATAGTGTCCACATAATAAAAAAAACTCGTACAAGTTCACAAGGCTATCTCAGGACCAGGCGATGAGAGGTGTATTGGAGGGTACACTGCAAAAACTCCGGTGTTGATTTAACACCAGCCTGGAATCTATATAATGTCCAAACCAGAGAAGTATTCAAACGACACCAGTTTGGAATCAAACCGATGCAGTTTTGATACTAATTGGTGTTGTATAAACACCTATCTGGTGTTAGACCAAAACGAAACTGGTGTTGTTTAAAACTTCTCTGGTGTGGACATATATAGATTCTGGTCTGGTGTCAATCAACACCAGAGTTTTTGCAGTGTATTGGCGAACTAAAAACTAAATCCAATCATAGTTATGTCCATAAATGACGATTTATTTTTAAAATGAGCTGGCTACGATACCCTTTTCTGGTCAGATACATATCCTATCCAATGGTAGTAAACATTCGACCCTCTAATTTCACGTTTATTTTTTAGGATTTTAACGTACTATGGGTAATGTTTTACGCGCATGACACCTGTATGCATTAATTCTAATGTTACGAGTGGCATCGCATGGACCATACTTCATAGTGTCCACATAATAAAAAAAACTCGTACAAGTTCACAAGGCTATCTCAGGACCAGGCGATGAGAGGTGTATTGGAGGGTACACTGCAAAAACTCCGGTGTTGATTTAACACCAGCCTGGAATCTATATAATGTCCAAACCAGAGAAGTATTCAAACGACACCAGTTTGGAATCAAACCGATGCAGTTTTGATACTAATTGGTGTTGTATAAACACCTATCTGGTGTTAGACCAAAACGAAACTGGTGTTGTTTAAAACTTCTCTGGTGTGGACATATATAGATTCTGGTCTGGTGTCAATCAACACCAGAGTTTTTGCAGTGTATTGGCGAACTAAAAACTAAATCCAATCATAGTTATGTCCATAAATGACGATTTATTTTTAAAATGAGCTGGCTACGATACCATTTTCTGGTCAGATACATATCCTATCCAATGGTAGTAAACATTCGACCCTCTAATTTCACGTTTATTTTTTAGGATTTTAACGTACTATGGGTAATGTTTTACGCGCATGACACCTGTATGCATTAATTCTAATGTTACGAGTGGCATCGCATGGACCATACTTCATAGTGTCCACATAATAAAAAAAACTCGTACAAGTTCACAAGGCTATCTCAGGACCAGGCGATGAGAGGTGTATTGGAGGGTACACTGCAAAAACTCCGGTGTTGATTTAACACCAGCCTGGAATCTATATAATGTCCAAACCAGAGAAGTATTCAAACGACACCAGTTTGGAATCAAACCGATGCAGTTTTGATACTAATTGGTGTTGTATAAACACCTATCTGGTGTTAGACCAAAACGAAACTGGTGTTGTTTAAAACTTCTCTGGTGTGGACATATATAGATTCTGGTCTGGTGTCAATCAACACCAGAGTTTTTGCAGTGTATTGGCGAACTAAAAACTAAATCCAATCATAGTTATGTCCATAAATGACGATTTATTTTTAAAATGAGCTGGCTACGATACCCTTTTCTGGTCAGATACATATCCTATCCAATGGTAGTAAACATTCGACCCTCTAATTTCACGTTTATTTTTTAGGATTTTAACGTACTATGGGTAATGTTTTACGCGCATGACACCTGTATGCATTAATTCTAATGTTACGAGTGGCATCGCATGGACCATACTTCATAGTGTCCACATAATAAAAAAAACTCGTACAAGTTCACAAGGCTATCTCAGGACCAGGCGATGAGAGGTGTATTGGAGGGTACACTGCAAAAACTCCGGTGTTGATTTAACACCAGCCTGGAATCTATATAATGTCCAAACCAGAGAAGTATTCAAACGACACCAGTTTGGAATCAAACCGATGCAGTTTTGATACTAATTGGTGTTGTATAAACACCTATCTGGTGTTAGACCAAAACGAAACTGGTGTTGTTTAAAACTTCTCTGGTGTGGACATATATAGATTCTGGTCTGGTGTCAATCAACACCAGAGTTTTTGCAGTGTATTGGCGAACTAAAAACTAAATCCAATCATAGTTATGTCCATAAATGACGATTTATTTTTAAAATGAGCTGGCTACGATACCCTTTTCTGGTCAGATACATATCCTATCCAATGGTAGTAAACATTCGACCCTCTAATTTCACGTTTATTTTTTAGGATTTTAACGTACTATGGGTAATGTTTTACGCGCATGACACCTGTATGCATTAATTCTAATGTTACGAGTGGCATCGCATGGACCATACTTCATAGTGTCCACATAATAAAAAAAACTCGTACAAGTTCACAAGGCTATCTCAGGACCAGGCGATGAGAGGTGTATTGGAGGGTACACTGCAAAAACTCCGGTGTTGATTTAACACCAGCCTGGAATCTATATAATGTCCAAACCAGAGAAGTATTCAAACGACACCAGTTTGGAATCAAACCGATGCAGTTTTGATACTAATTGGTGTTGTATAAACACCTATCTGGTGTTAGACCAAAACGAAACTGGTGTTGTTTAAAACTTCTCTGGTGTGGACATATATAGATTCTGGTCTGGTGTCAATCAACACCAGAGTTTTTGCAGTGTATTGGCGAACTAAAAACTAAATCCAATCATAGTTATGTCCATAAATGACGATTTATTTTTAAAATGAGCTGGCTACGATACCCTTTTCTGGTCAGATACATATCCTATCCAATGGTAGTAAACATTCGACCCTCTAATTTCACGTTTATTTTTTAGGATTTTAACGTACTATGGGTAATGTTTTACGCGCATGACACCTGTATGCATTAATTCTAATGTTACGAGTGGCATCGCATGGACCATACTTCATAGTGTCCACATAATAAAAAAAACTCGTACAAGTTCACAAGGCTATCTCAGGACCAGGCGATGAGAGGTGTATTGGAGGGTACACTGCAAAAACTCCGGTGTTGATTTAACACCAGCCTGGAATCTATATAATGTCCAAACCAGAGAAGTATTCAAACGACACCAGTTTGGAATCAAACCGATGCAGTTTTGATACTAATTGGTGTTGTATAAACACCTATCTGGTGTTAGACCAAAACGAAACTGGTGTTGTTTAAAACTTCTCTGGTGTGGACATATATAGATTCTGGTCTGGTGTCAATCAACACCAGAGTTTTTGCAGTGTATTGGCGAACTAAAAACTAAATCCAATCATAGTTATGTCCATAAATGACGATTTATTTTTAAAATGAGCTGGCTACGATACCCTTTTCTGGTCAGATACATATCCTATCCAATGGTAGTAAACATTCGACCCTCTAATTTCACGTTTATTTTTTAGGATTTTAACGTACTATGGGTAATGTTTTACGCGCATGACACCTGTATGCATTAATTCTAATGTTACGAGTGGCATCGCATGGACCATACTTCATAGTGTCCACATAATAAAAAAAACTCGTACAAGTTCACAAGGCTATCTCAGGACCAGGCGATGAGAGGTGTATTGGAGGGTACACTGCAAAAACTCCGGTGTTGATTTAACACCAGCCTGGAATCTATATAATGTCCAAACCAGAGAAGTATTCAAACGACACCAGTTTGGAATCAAACCGATGCAGTTTTGATACTAATTGGTGTTGTATAAACACCTATCTGGTGTTAGACCAAAACGAAACTGGTGTTGTTTAAAACTTCTCTGGTGTGGACATATATAGATTCTGGTCTGGTGTCAATCAACACCAGAGTTTTTGCAGTGTATTGGCGAACTAAAAACTAAATCCAATCATAGTTATGTCCATAAATGACGATTTATTTTTAAAATGAGCTGGCTACGATACCATTTTCTGGTCAGATACATATCCTATCCAATGGTAGTAAACATTCGACCCTCTAATTTCACGTTTATTTTTTAGGATTTTAACGTACTATGGGTAATGTTTTACGCGCATGACACCTGTATGCATTAATTCTAATGTTACGAGTGGCATCGCATGGACCATACTTCATAGTGTCCACATAATAAAAAAAACTCGTACAAGTTCACAAGGCTATCTCAGGACCAGGCGATGAGAGGTGTATTGGAGGGTACACTGCAAAAACTCCGGTGTTGATTTAACACCAGCCTGGAATCTATATAATGTCCAAACCAGAGAAGTATTCAAACGACACCAGTTTGGAATCAAACCGATGCAGTTTTGATACTAATTGGTGTTGTATAAACACCTATCTGGTGTTAGACCAAAACGAAACTGGTGTTGTTTAAAACTTCTCTGGTGTGGACATATATAGATTCTGGTCTGGTGTCAATCAACACCAGAGTTTTTGCAGTGTATTGGCGAACTAAAAACTAAATCCAATCATAGTTATGTCCATAAATGACGATTTATTTTTAAAATGAGCTGGCTACGATACCCTTTTCTGGTCAGATACATATCCTATCCAATGGTAGTAAACATTCGACCCTCTAATTTCACGTTTATTTTTTAGGATTTTAACGTACTATGGGTAATGTTTTACGCGCATGACACCTGTATGCATTAATTCTAATGTTACGAGTGGCATCGCATGGACCATACTTCATAGTGTCCACATAATAAAAAAAACTCGTACAAGTTCACAAGGCTATCTCAGGACCAGGCGATGAGAGGTGTATTGGAGGGTACACTGCAAAAACTCCGGTGTTGATTTAACACCAGCCTGGAATCTATATAATGTCCAAACCAGAGAAGTATTCAAACGACACCAGTTTGGAATCAAACCGATGCAGTTTTGATACTAATTGGTGTTGTATAAACACCTATCTGGTGTTAGACCAAAACGAAACTGGTGTTGTTTAAAACTTCTCTGGTGTGGACATATATAGATTCTGGTCTGGTGTCAATCAACACCAGAGTTTTTGCAGTGTATTGGCGAACTAAAAACTAAATCCAATCATAGTTATGTCCATAAATGACGATTTATTTTTAAAATGAGCTGGCTACGATACCATTTTCTGGTCAGATACATATCCTATCCAATGGTAGTAAACATTCGACCCTCTAATTTCACGTTTATTTTTTAGGATTTTAACGTACTATGGGTAATGTTTTACGCGCATGACACCTGTATGCATTAATTCTAATGTTACGAGTGGCATCGCATGGACCATACTTCATAGTGTCCACATAATAAAAAAAACTCGTACAAGTTCACAAGGCTATCTCAGGACCAGGCGATGAGAGGTGTATTGGAGGGTACACTGCAAAAACTCCGGTGTTGATTTAACACCAGCCTGGAATCTATATAATGTCCAAACCAGAGAAGTATTCAAACGACACCAGTTTGGAATCAAACCGATGCAGTTTTGATACTAATTGGTGTTGTATAAACACCTATCTGGTGTTAGACCAAAACGAAACTGGTGTTGTTTAAAACTTCTCTGGTGTGGACATATATAGATTCTGGTCTGGTGTCAATCAACACCAGAGTTTTTGCAGTGTATTGGCGAACTAAAAACTAAATCCAATCATAGTTATGTCCATAAATGACGATTTATTTTTAAAATGAGCTGGCTACGATACCCTTTTCTGGTCAGATACATATCCTATCCAATGGTAGTAAACATTCGACCCTCTAATTTCACGTTTATTTTTTAGGATTTTAACGTACTATGGGTAATGTTTTACGCGCATGACACCTGTATGCATTAATTCTAATGTTACGAGTGGCATCGCATGGACCATACTTCATAGTGTCCACATAATAAAAAAAACTCGTACAAGTTCACAAGGCTATCTCAGGACCAGGCGATGAGAGGTGTATTGGAGGGTACACTGCAAAAACTCCGGTGTTGATTTAACACCAGCCTGGAATCTATATAATGTCCAAACCAGAGAAGTATTCAAACGACACCAGTTTGGAATCAAACCGATGCAGTTTTGATACTAATTGGTGTTGTATAAACACCTATCTGGTGTTAGACCAAAACGAAACTGGTGTTGTTTAAAACTTCTCTGGTGTGGACATATATAGATTCTGGTCTGGTGTCAATCAACACCAGAGTTTGTGCAGTGTATTGGCGAACTAAAAACTAAATCCAATCATAGTTATGTCCATAAATGACGATTTATTTTTAAAATGAGCTGGCTACGATACCCTTTTCTGGTCAGATACATATCCTATCCAATGGTAGTAAACATTCGACCCTCTAATTTCACGTTTATTTTTTAGGATTTTAACGTACTATGGGTAATGTTTTACGCGCATGACACCTGTATGCATTAATTCTAATGTTACGAGTGGCATCGCATGGACCATACTTCATAGTGTCCACATAATAAAAAAAACTCGTACAAGTTCACAAGGCTATCTCAGGACCAGGCGATGAGAGGTGTATTGGAGGGTACACTGCAAAAACTCCGGTGTTGATTTAACACCAGCCTGGAATCTATATAATGTCCAAACCAGAGAAGTATTCAAACGACACCAGTTTGGAATCAAACCGATGCAGTTTTGATACTAATTGGTGTTGTATAAACACCTATCTGGTGTTAGACCAAAACGACACTGGTGTTGTTTAAAACTTCTCTGGTGTGGACATATATAGATTCTGGTCTGGTGTCAATCAACACCAGAGTTTTTGCAGTGTATTGGCGAACTAAAAACTAAATCCAATCATAGTTATGTCCATAAATGACGATTTATTTTTAAAATGAGCTGGCTACGATACCCTTTTCTGGTCAGATACATATCCTATCCAATGGTAGTAAACATTCGACCCTCTAATTTCACGTTTATTTTTTAGGATTTTAACGTACTATGGGTAATGTTGTACGCGCATGACACCTGTATGCATTAATTCTAATGTTACGAGTGGCATCGCATGGACCATACTTCATAGTGTCCACATAATAAAAAAAACTCGTACAAGTTCACAAGGCTATCTCAGGACCAGGCGATGAGAGGTGTATTGGAGGGTACACTGCAAAAACTCCGGTGTTGATTTAACACCAGCCTGGAATCTATATAATGTCCAAACCAGAGAAGTATTCAAACGACACCAGTTTGGAATCAAACCGATGCAGTTTTGATACTAATTGGTGTTGTATAAACACCTATCTGGTGTTAGACCAAAACGAAACTGGTGTTGTTTAAAACTTCTCTGGTGTGGACATATATAGATTCTGGTCTGGTGTCAATCAACACCAGAGTTTTTGCAGTGTATTGGCGAACTAAAAACTAAATCCAATCATAGTTATGTCCATAAATGACGATTTATTTTTAAAATGAGCTGGCTACGATACCCTTTTCTGGTCAGATACATATCCTATCCAATGGTAGTAAACATTCGACCCTCTAATTTCACGTTTATTTTTTAGGATTTTAACGTACTATGGGTAATGTTTTACGCGCATGACACCTGTATGCATTAATTCTAATGTTACGAGTGGCATCGCATGGACCATACTTCATAGTGTCCACATAATAAAAAAAACTCGTACAAGTTCACAAGGCTATCTCAGGACCAGGCGATGAGAGGTGTATTGGAGGGTACACTGCAAAAACTCCGGTGTTGATTTAACACCAGCCTGGAATCTATATAATGTCCAAACCAGAGAAGTATTCAAACGACACCAGTTTGGAATCAAACCGATGCAGTTTTGATACTAATTGGTGTTGTATAAACACCTATCTGGTGTTAGACCAAAACGAAACTGGTGTTGTTTAAAACTTCTCTGGTGTGGACATATATAGATTCTGGTCTGGTGTCAATCAACACCAGAGTTTTTGCAGTGTATTGGCGAACTAAAAACTAAATCCAATCATAGTTATGTCCATAAATGACGATTTATTTTTAAAATGAGCTGGCTACGATACCCTTTTCTGGTCAGATACATATCCTATCCAATGGTAGTAAACATTCGACCCTCTAATTTCACGTTTATTTTTTAGGATTTTAACGTACTATGGGTAATGTTTTACGCGCATGACACCTGTATGCATTAATTCTAATGTTACGAGTGGCATCGCATGGACCATACTTCATAGTGTCCACATAATAAAAAAAACTCGTACAAGTTCACAAGGCTATCTCAGGACCAGGCGATGAGAGGTGTATTGGAGGGTACACTGCAAAAACTCCGGTGTTGATTTAACACCAGCCTGGAATCTATATAATGTCCAAACCAGAGAAGTATTCAAACGACACCAGTTTGGAATCAAACCGATGCAGTTTTGATACTAATTGGTGTTGTATAAACACCTATCTGGTGTTAGACCAAAACGAAACTGGTGTTGTTTAAAACTTCTCTGGTGTGGACATATATAGATTCTGGTCTGGTGTCAATCAACACCAGAGTTTTTGCAGTGTATTGGCGAACTAAAAACTAAATCCAATCATAGTTATGTCCATAAATAACGATTTATTTTTAAAATGAGCTGGCTACGATACCCTTTTCTGGTCAGATACATATCCTATCCAATGGTAGTAAACATTCGACCCTCTAATTTCACGTTTATTTTTTAGGATTTTAACGTACTATGGGTAATGTTTTACGCGCATGACACCTGTATGCATTAATTCTAATGTTACGAGTGGCATCGCATGGACCATACTTCATAGTGTCCACATAATAAAAAAAACTCGTACAAGTTCACAAGGCTATCTCAGGACCAGGCGATGAGAGGTGTATTGGAGGGTACACTGCAAAAACTCCGGTGTTGATTTAACACCAGCCTGGAATCTATATAATGTCCAAACCAGAGAAGTATTCAAACGACACCAGTTTGGAATCAAACCGATGCAGTTTTGATACTAATTGGTGTTGTATAAACACCTATCTGGTGTTAGACCAAAACGAAACTGGTGTTGTTTAAAACTTCTCTGGTGTGGACATATATAGATTCTGGTCTGGTGTCAATCAACACCAGAGTTTTTGCAGTGTATTGGCGAACTAAAAACTAAATCCAATCATAGTTATGTCCATAAATGACGATTTATTTTTAAAATGAGCTGGCTACGATACCCTTTTCTGGTCAGATACATATCCTATCCAATGGTAGTAAACATTCGACCCTCTAATTTCACGTTTATTTTTTAGGATTTTAACGTACTATGGGTAATGTTTTACGCGCATGACACCTGTATGCATTAATTCTAATGTTACGAGTGGCATCGCATGGACCATACTTCATAGTGTCCACATAATAAAAAAAACTCGTACAAGTTCACAAGGCTATCTCTGGACCAGGCGATGAGAGGTGTATTGGAGGGTACACTGCAAAAACTCCGGTGTTGATTTAACACCAGCCTGGAATCTATATAATGTCCAAACCAGAGAAGTATTCAAACGACACCAGTTTGGAATCAAACCGATGCAGTTTTGATACTAATTGGTGTTGTATAAACACCTATCTGGTGTTAGACCAAAACGAAACTGGTGTTGTTTAAAACTTCTCTGGTGTGGACATATATAGATTCTGGTCTGGTGTCAATCAACACCAGAGTTTTTGCAGTGTATTGGCGAACTAAAAACTAAATCCAATCATAGTTATGTCCATAAATGACGATTTATTTTTAAAATGAGCTGGCTACGATACCCTTTTCTGGTCAGATACATATCCTATCCAATGGTAGTAAACATTCGACCCTCTAATTTCACGTTTATTTTTTAGGATTTTAACGTACTATGGGTAATGTTTTACGCGCATGACACCTGTATGCATTAATTCTAATGTTACGAGTGGCATCGCATGGACCATACTTCATAGTGTCCACATAATAAAAAAAACTCGTACAAGTTCACAAGGCTATCTCAGGACCAGGCGATGAGAGGTGTATTGGAGGGTACACTGCAAAAACTCCGGTGTTGATTTAACACCAGCCTGGAATCTATATAATGTCCAAACCAGAGAAGTATTCAAACGACACCAGTTTGGAATCAAACCGATGCAGTTTTGATACTAATTGGTGTTGTATAAACACCTATCTGGTGTTAGACCAAAACGAAACTGGTGTTGTTTAAAACTTCTCTGGTGTGGACATATATAGATTCTGGTCTGGTGTCAATCAACACCAGAGTTTTTGCAGTGTATTGGCGAACTAAAAACTAAATCCAATCATAGTTATGTCCATAAATGACGATTTATTTTTAAAATGAGCTGGCTACGATACCCTTTTCTGGTCAGATACATATCCTATCCAATGGTAGTAAACATTCGACCCTCTAATTTCACGTTTATTTTTTAGGATTTTAACGTACTATGGGTAATGTTTTACGCGCATGACACCTGTATGCATTACTTCTAATGTTACGAGTGGCATCGCATGGACCATACTTCATAGTGTCCACATAATAAAAAAAACTCGTACAAGTTCACAAGGCTATCTCAGGACCAGGCGATGAGAGGTGTATTGGAGGGTACACTGCAAAAACTCCGGTGTTGATTTAACACCAGCCTGGAATCTATATAATGTCCAAACCAGAGAAGTATTCAAACGACACCAGTTTGGAATCAAACCGATGCAGTTTTGATACTAATTGGTGTTGTATAAACACCTATCTGGTGTTAGACCAAAACGAAACTGGTGTTGTTTAAAACTTCTCTGGTGTGGACATATATAGATTATGGTCTGGTGTCAATCAACACCAGAGTTTGTGCAGTGTATTGGCGAACTAAAAACTAAATCCAATCATAGTTATGTCCATAAATGACGATTTATTTTTAAAATGAGCTGGCTACGATACCCTTTTCTGGTCAGATACATATCCTATCCAATGGTAGTAAACATTCGACCCTCTAATTTCACGTTTATTTTTTAGGATTTTAACGTACTATGGGTAATGTTTTACGCGCATGACACCTGTATGCATTAATTCTAATGTTACGAGTGGCATCGCATGGACCATACTTCATAGTGTCCACATAATAAAAAAAACTCGTACAAGTTCACAAGGCTATCTCAGGACCAGGCGATGAGAGGTGTATTGGAGGGTACACTGCAAAAACTCCGGTGTTGATTTAACACCAGCCTGGAATCTATATAATGTCCAAACCAGAGAAGTATTCAAACGACACCAGTTTGGAATCAAACCGATGCAGTTTTGATACTAATTGGTGTTGTATAAACACCTATCTGGTGTTAGACCAAAACGAAACTGGTGTTGTTTAAAACTTCTCTGGTGTGGACATATATAGATTCTGGTCTGGTGTCAATCAACACCAGAGTTTTTGCAGTGTATTGGCGAACTAAAAACTAAATCCAATCATAGTTATGTCCATAAATGACGATTTATTTTTAAAATGAGCTGGCTACGATACCCTTTTCTGGTCAGATACATATCCTATCCAATGGTAGTAAACATTCGACCCTCTAATTTCACGTTTATTTTTTAGGATTTTAACGTACTATGGGTAATGTTGTACGCGCATGACACCTGTATGCATTAATTCTAATGTTACGAGTGGCATCGCATGGACCATACTTCATAGTGTCCACATAATAAAAAAAACTCGTACAAGTTCACAAGGCTATCTCAGGACCAGGCGATGAGAGGTGTATTGGAGGGTACACTGCAAAAACTCCGGTGTTGATTTAACACCAGCCTGGAATCTATATAATGTCCAAACCAGAGAAGTATTCAAACGACACCAGTTTGGAATCAAACCGATGCAGTTTTGATACTAATTGGTGTTGTATAAACACCTATCTGGTGTTAGACCAAAACGAAACTGGTGTTGTTTAAAACTTCTCTGGTGTGGACATATATAGATTCTGGTCTGGTGTCAATCAACACCAGAGTTTTTGCAGTGTATTGGCGAACTAAAAACTAAATCCAATCATAGTTATGTCCATAAATGACGATTTATTTTTAAAATGAGCTGGCTACGATACCCTTTTCTGGTCAGATACATATCCTATCCAATGGTAGTAAACATTCGACCCTCTAATTTCACGTTTATTTTTTAGGATTTTAACGTACTATGGGTAATGTTTTACGCGCATGACACCTGTATGCATTAATTCTAATGTTACGAGTGGCATCGCATGGACCATACTTCATAGTGTCCACATAATAAAAAAAACTCGTACAAGTTCACAAGGCTATCTCAGGACCAGGCGATGAGAGGTGTATTGGAGGGTACACTGCAAAAACTCCGGTGTTGATTTAACACCAGCCTGGAATCTATATAATGTCCAAACCAGAGAAGTATTCAAACGACACCAGTTTGGAATCAAACCGATGCAGTTTTGATACTAATTGGTGTTGTATAAACACCTATCTGGTGTTAGACCAAAACGAAACTGGTGTTGTTTAAAACTTCTCTGGTGTGGACATATATAGATTCTGGTCTGGTGTCAATCAACACCAGAGTTTTTGCAGTGTATTGGCGAACTAAAAACTAAATCCAATCATAGTTATGTCCATAAATGACGATTTATTTTTAAAATGAGCTGGCTACGATACCCTTTTCTGGTCAGATACATATCCTATCCAATGGTAGTAAACATTCGACCCTCTAATTTCACGTTTATTTTTTAGGATTTTAACGTACTATGGGTAATGTTTTACGCGCATGACACCTGTATGCATTAATTCTAATGTTACGAGTGGCATCGCATGGACCATACTTCATAGTGTCCACATAATAAAAAAAACTCGTACAAGTTCACAAGGCTATCTCAGGACCAGGCGATGAGAGGTGTATTGGAGGGTACACTGCAAAAACTCCGGTGTTGATTTAACACCAGCCTGGAATCTATATAATGTCCAAACCAGAGAAGTATTCAAACGACACCAGTTTGGAATCAAACCGATGCAGTTTTGATACTAATTGGTGTTGTATAAACACCTATCTGGTGTTAGACCAAAACGAAACTGGTGTTGTTTAAAACTTCTCTGGTGTGGACATATATAGATTCTGGTCTGGTGTCAATCAACACCAGAGTTTTTGCAGTGTATTGGCGAACTAAAAACTAAATCCAATCATAGTTATGTCCATAAATGACGATTTATTTTTAAAATGAGCTGGCTACGATACCCTTTTCTGGTCAGATACATATCCTATCCAATGGTAGTAAACATTCGACCCTCTAATTTCACGTTTATTTTTTAGGATTTTAACGTACTATGGGTAATGTTTTACGCGCATGACACCTGTATGCATTAATTCTAATGTTACGAGTGGCATCGCATGGACCATACTTCATAGTGTCCACATAATAAAAAAAACTCGTACAAGTTCACAAGGCTATCTCAGGACCAGGCGATGAGAGGTGTATTGGAGGGTACACTGCAAAAACTCCGGTGTTGATTTAACACCAGCCTGGAATCTATATAATGTCCAAACCAGAGAAGTATTCAAACGACACCAGTTTGGAATCAAACCGATGCAGTTTTGATACTAATTGGTGTTGTATAAACACCTATCTGGTGTTAGACCAAAACGAAACTGGTGTTGTTTAAAACTTCTCTGGTGTGGACATATATAGATTCTGGTCTGGTGTCAATCAACACCAGAGTTTTTGCAGTGTATTGGCGAACTAAAAACTAAATCCAATCATAGTTATGTCCATAAATAACGATTTATTTTTAAAATGAGCTGGCTACGATACCCTTTTCTGGTCAGATACATATCCTATCCAATGGTAGTAAACATTCGACCCTCTAATTTCACGTTTATTTTTTAGGATTTTAACGTACTATGGGTAATGTTTTACGCGCATGACACCTGTATGCATTAATTCTAATGTTACGAGTGGCATCGCATGGACCATACTTCATAGTGTCCACATAATAAAAAAAACTCGTACAAGTTCACAAGGCTATCTCAGGACCAGGCGATGAGAGGTGTATTGGAGGGTACACTGCAAAAACTCCGGTGTTGATTTAACACCAGCCTGGAATCTATATAATGTCCAAACCAGAGAAGTATTCAAACGACACCAGTTTGGAATCAAACCGATGCAGTTTTGATACTAATTGGTGTTGTATAAACACCTATCTGGTGTTAGACCAAAACGAAACTGGTGTTGTTTAAAACTTCTCTGGTGTGGACATATATAGATTCTGGTCTGGTGTCAATCAACACCAGAGTTTTTGCAGTGTATTGGCGAACTAAAAACTAAATCCAATCATAGTTATGTCCATAAATGACGATTTATTTTTAAAATGAGCTGGCTACGATACCCTTTTCTGGTCAGATACATATCCTATCCAATGGTAGTAAACATTCGACCCTCTAATTTCACGTTTATTTTTTAGGATTTTAACGTACTATGGGTAATGTTTTACGCGCATGACACCTGTATGCATTAATTCTAATGTTACGAGTGGCATCGCATGGACCATACTTCATAGTGTCCACATAATAAAAAAAACTCGTACAAGTTCACAAGGCTATCTCAGGACCAGGCGATGAGAGGTGTATTGGAGGGTACACTGCAAAAACTCCGGTGTTGATTTAACACCAGCCTGGAATCTATATAATGTCCAAACCAGAGAAGTATTCAAACGACACCAGTTTGGAATCAAACCGATGTAGTTTTGATACTAATTGGTGTTGTATAAACACCTATCTGGTGTTAGACCAAAACGAAACTGGTGTTGTTTAAAACTTCTCTGGTGTGGACATATATAGATTCTGGTCTGGTGTCAATCAACACCAGAGTTTTTGCAGTGTATTGGCGAACTAAAAACTAAATCCAATCATAGTTATGTCCATAAATGACGATTTATTTTTAAAATGAGCTGGCTACGATACCCTTTTCTGGTCAGATACATATCCTATCCAATGGTAGTAAACATTCGACCCTCTAATTTCACGTTTATTTTTTAGGATTTTAACGTACTATGGGTAATGTTTTACGCGCATGACACCTGTATGCATTAATTCTAATGTTACGAGTGGCATCGCATGGACCATACTTCATAGTGTCCACATAATAAAAAAAACTCGTACAAGTTCACAAGGCTATCTCAGGACCAGGCGATGAGAGGTGTATTGGAGGGTACACTGCAAAAACTCCGGTGTTGATTTAACACCAGCCTGGAATCTATATAATGTCCAAACCAGAGAAGTATTCAAACGACACCAGTTTGGAATCAAACCGATGCAGTTTTGATACTAATTGGTGTTGTATAAACACCTATCTGGTGTTAGACCAAAACGAAACTGGTGTTGTTTAAAACTTCTCTGGTGTGGACATATATAGATTCTGGTCTGGTGTCAATCAACACCAGAGTTTTTGCAGTGTATTGGCGAACTAAAAACTAAATCCAATCATAGTTATGTCCATAAATGACGATTTATTTTTAAAATGAGCTGGCTACGATACCCTTTTCTGGTCAGATACATATCCTATCCAATGGTAGTAAACATTCGACCCTCTAATTTCACGTTTATTTTTTAGGATTTTAACGTACTATGGGTAATGTTTTACGCGCATGACACCTGTATGCATTAATTCTAATGTTACGAGTGGCATCGCATGGACCATACTTCATAGTGTCCACATAATAAAAAAAACTCGTACAAGTTCACAAGGCTATCTCAGGACCAGGCGATGAGAGGTGTATTGGAGGGTACACTGCAAAAACTCCGGTGTTGATTTAACACCAGCCTGGAATCTATATAATGTCCAAACCAGAGAAGTATTCAAACGACACCAGTTTGGAATCAAACCGATGCAGTTTTGATACTAATTGGTGTTGTATAAACACCTATCTGGTGTTAGACCAAAACGAAACTGGTGTTGTTTAAAACTTCTCTGGTGTGGACATATATAGATTCTGGTCTGGTGTCAATCAACACCAGAGTTTTTGCAGTGTATTGGCGAACTAAAAACTAAATCCAATCATAGTTATGTCCATAAATAACGATTTATTTTTAAAATGAGCTGGCTACGATACCCTTTTCTGGTCAGATACATATCCTATCCAATGGTAGTAAACATTCGACCCTCTAATTTCACGTTTATTTTTTAGGATTTTAACGTACTATGGGTAATGTTTTACGCGCATGACACCTGTATGCATTAATTCTAATGTTACGAGTGGCATCGCATGGACCATACTTCATAGTGTCCACATAATAAAAAAAACTCGTACAAGTTCACAAGGCTATCTCAGGACCAGGCGATGAGAGGTGTATTGGAGGGTACACTGCAAAAACTCCGGTGTTGATTTAACACCAGCCTGGAATCTATATAATGTCCAAACCAGAGAAGTATTCAAACGACACCAGTTTGGAATCAAACCGATGCAGTTTTGATACTAATTGGTGTTGTATAAACACCTATCTGGTGTTAGACCAAAACGAAACTGGTGTTGTTTAAAACTTCTCTGGTGTGGACATATATAGATTCTGGTCTGGTGTCAATCAACACCAGAGTTTTTGCAGTGTATTGGCGAACTAAAAACTAAATCCAATCATAGTTATGTCCATAAATGACGATTTATTTTTAAAATGAGCTGGCTACGATACCCTTTTCTGGTCAGATACATATCCTATCCAATGGTAGTAAACATTCGACCCTCTAATTTCACGTTTATTTTTTAGGATTTTAACGTACTATGGGTAATGTTTTACGCGCATGACACCTGTATGCATTAATTCTAATGTTACGAGTGGCATCGCATGGACCATACTTCATAGTGTCCACATAATAAAAAAAACTCGTACAAGTTCACAAGGCTATCTCAGGACCAGGCGATGAGAGGTGTATTGGAGGGTACACTGCAAAAACTCCGGTGTTGATTTAACACCAGCCTGGAATCTATATAATGTCCAAACCAGAGAAGTATTCAAACGACACCAGTTTGGAATCAAACCGATGCAGTTTTGATACTAATTGGTGTTGTATAAACACCTATCTGGTGTTAGACCAAAACGAAACTGGTGTTGTTTAAAACTTCTCTGGTGTGGACATATATAGATTCTGGTCTGGTGTCAATCAACACCAGAGTTTTTGCAGTGTATTGGCGAACTAAAAACTAAATCCAATCATAGTTATGTCCATAAATGACGATTTATTTTTAAAATGAGCTGGCTACGATACCCTTTTCTGGTCAGATACATATCCTATCCAATGGTAGTAAACATTCGACCCTCTAATTTCACGTTTATTTTTTAGGATTTTAACGTACTATGGGTAATGTTTTACGCGCATGACACCTGTATGCATTAATTCTAATGTTACGAGTGGCATCGCATGGACCATACTTCATAGTGTCCACATAATAAAAAAAACTCGTACAAGTTCACAAGGCTATCTCAGGACCAGGCGATGAGAGGTGTATTGGAGGGTACACTGCAAAAACTCCGGTGTTGATTTAACACCAGCCTGGAATCTATATAATGTCCAAACCAGAGAAGTATTCAAACGACACCAGTTTGGAATCAAACCGATGCAGTTTTGATACTAATTGGTGTTGTATAAACACCTATCTGGTGTTAGACCAAAACGAAACTGGTGTTGTTTAAAACTTCTCTGGTGTGGACATATATAGATTCTGGTCTGGTGTCAATCAACACCAGAGTTTTTGCAGTGTATTGGCGAACTAAAAACTAAATCCAATCATAGTTATGTCCATAAATGACGATTTATTTTTAAAATGAGCTGGCTACGATACCCTTTTCTGGTCAGATACATATCCTATCCAATGGTAGTAAACATTCGACCCTCTAATTTCACGTTTATTTTTTAGGATTTTAACGTACTATGGGTAATGTTTTACGCGCATGACACCTGTATGCATTAATTCTAATGTTACGAGTGGCATCGCATGGACCATACTTCATAGTGTCCACATAATAAAAAAAACTCGTACAAGTTCACAAGGCTATCTCAGGACCAGGCGATGAGAGGTGTATTGGAGGGTACACTGCAAAAACTCCGGTGTTGATTTAACACCAGCCTGGAATCTATATAATGTCCAAACCAGAGAAGTATTCAAACGACACCAGTTTGGAATCAAACCGATGCAGTTTTGATACTAATTGGTGTTGTATAAACACCTATCTGGTGTTAGACCAAAACGAAACTGGTGTTGTTTAAAACTTCTCTGGTGTGGACATATATAGATTCTGGTCTGGTGTCAATCAACACCAGAGTTTTTGCAGTGTATTGGCGAACTAAAAACTAAATCCAATCATAGTTATGTCCATAAATGACGATTTATTTTTAAAATGAGCTGGCTACGATACCCTTTTCTGGTCAGATACATATCCTATCCAATGGTAGTAAACATTCGACCCTCTAATTTCACGTTTATTTTTTAGGATTTTAACGTACTATGGGTAATGTTTTACGCGCATGACACCTGTATGCATTAATTCTAATGTTACGAGTGGCATCGCATGGACCGTACTTCATAGTGTCCACATAATAAAAAAAACTCGTACAAGTTCACAAGGCTATCTCAGGACCAGGCGATGAGAGGTGTATTGGAGGGTACACTGCAAAAACTCCGGTGTTGATTTAACACCAGCCTGGAATCTATATAATGTCCAAACCAGAGAAGTATTCAAACGACACCAGTTTGGAATCAAACCGATGCAGTTTTGATACTAATTGGTGTTGTATAAACACCTATCTGGTGTTAGACCAAAACGAAACTGGTGTTGTTTAAAACTTCTCTGGTGTGGACATATATAGATTCTGGTCTGGTGTCAATCAACACCAGAGTTTTTGCAGTGTATTGGCGAACTAAAAACTAAATCCAATCATAGTTATGTCCATAAATGACGATTTATTTTTAAAATGAGCTGGCTACGATACCCTTTTCTGGTCAGATACATATCCTATCCAATGGTAGTAAACATTCGACCCTCTAATTTCACGTTTATTTTTTAGGATTTTAACGTACTATGGGTAATGTTTTACGCGCATGACACCTGTATGCATTAATTCTAATGTTACGAGTGGCATCGCATGGACCATACTTCATAGTGTCCACATAATAAAAAAAACTCGTACAAGTTCACAAGGCTATCTCAGGACCAGGCGATGAGAGGTGTATTGGAGGGTACACTGCAAAAACTCCGGTGTTGATTTAACACCAGCCTGGAATCTATATAATGTCCAAACCAGAGAAGTATTCAAACGACACCAGTTTGGAATCAAACCGATGCAGTTTTGATACTAATTGGTGTTGTATAAACACCTATCTGGTGTTAGACCAAAACGAAACTGGTGTTGTTTAAAACTTCTCTGGTGTGGACATATATAGATTCTGGTCTGGTGTCAATCAACACCAGAGTTTTTGCAGTGTATTGGCGAACTAAAAACTAAATCCAATCATAGTTATGTCCATAAATGACGATTTATTTTTAAAATGAGCTGGCTACGATACCCTTTTCTGGTCAGATACATATCCTATCCAATGGTAGTAAACATTCGACCCTCTAATTTCACGTTTATTTTTTAGGATTTTAACGTACTATGGGTAATGTTTTACGCGCATGACACCTGTATGCATTAATTCTAATGTTACGAGTGGCATCGCATGGACCATACTTCATAGTGTCCACATAATAAAAAAAACTCGTACAAGTTCACAAGGCTATCTCAGGACCAGGCGATGAGAGGTGTATTGGAGGGTACACTGCAAAAACTCCGGTGTTGATTTAACACCAGCCTGGAATCTATATAATGTCCAAACCAGAGAAGTATTCAAACGACACCAGTTTGGAATCAAACCGATGCAGTTTTGATACTAATTGGTGTTGTATAAACACCTATCTGGTGTTAGACCAAAACGAAACTGGTGTTGTTTAAAACTTCTCTGGTGTGGACATATATAGATTCTGGTCTGGTGTCAATCAACACCAGAGTTTTTGCAGTGTATTGGCGAACTAAAAACTAAATCCAATCATAGTTATGTCCATAAATGACGATTTATTTTTAAAATGAGCTGGCTACGATACCCTTTTCTGGTCAGATACATATCCTATCCAATGGTAGTAAACATTCGACCCTCTAATTTCACGTTTATTTTTTAGGATTTTAACGTACTATGGGTAATGTTTTACGCGCATGACACCTGTATGCATTAATTCTAATGTTACGAGTGGCATCGCATGGACCATACTTCATAGTGTCCACATAATAAAAAAAACTCGTACAAGTTCACAAGGCTATCTCAGGACCAGGCGATGAGAGGTGTATTGGAGGGTACACTGCAAAAACTCCGGTGTTGATTTAACACCAGCCTGGAATCTATATAATGTCCAAACCAGAGAAGTATTCAAACGACACCAGTTTGGAATCAAACCGATGCAGTTTTGATACTAATTGGTGTTGTATAAACACCTATCTGGTGTTAGACCAAAACGAAACTGGTGTTGTTTAAAACTTCTCTGGTGTGGACATATATAGATTCTGGTCTGGTGTCAATCAACACCAGAGTTTTTGCAGTGTATTGGCGAACTAAAAACTAAATCCAATCATAGTTATGTCCATAAATGACGATTTATTTTTAAAATGAGCTGGCTACGATACCCTTTTCTGGTCAGATACATATCCTATCCAATGGTAGTAAACATTCGACCCTCTAATTTCACGTTTATTTTTTAGGATTTTAACGTACTATGGGTAATGTTTTACGCGCATGACACCTGTATGCATTAATTCTAATGTTACGAGTGGCATCGCATGGACCATACTTCATAGTGTCCACATAATAAAAAAAACTCGTACAAGTTCACAAGGCTATCTCAGGACCAGGCGATGAGAGGTGTATTGGAGGGTACACTGCAAAAACTCCGGTGTTGATTTAACACCAGCCTGGAATCTATATAATGTCCAAACCAGAGAAGTATTCAAACGACACCAGTTTGGAATCAAACCGATGCAGTTTTGATACTAATTGGTGTTGTATAAACACCTATCTGGTGTTAGACCAAAACGAAACTGGTGTTGTTTAAAACTTCTCTGGTGTGGACATATATAGATTCTGGTCTGGTGTCAATCAACACCAGAGTTTTTGCAGTGTATTGGCGAACTAAAAACTAAATCCAATCATAGTTATGTCCATAAATGACGATTTATTTTTAAAATGAGCTGGCTACGATACCCTTTTCTGGTCAGATACATATCCTATCCAATGGTAGTAAACATTCGACCCTCTAATTTCACGTTTATTTTTTAGGATTTTAACGTACTATGGGTAATGTTTTACGCGCATGACACCTGTATGCATTAATTCTAATGTTACGAGTGGCATCGCATGGACCATACTTCATAGTGTCCACATAATAAAAAAAACTCGTACAAGTTCACAAGGCTATCTCAGGACCAGGCGATGAGAGGTGTATTGGAGGGTACACTGCAAAAACTCCGGTGTTGATTTAACACCAGCCTGGAATCTATATAATGTCCAAACCAGAGAAGTATTCAAACGACACCAGTTTGGAATCAAACCGATGCAGTTTTGATACTAATTGGTGTTGTATAAACACCTATCTGGTGTTAGACCAAAACGAAACTGGTGTTGTTTAAAACTTCTCTGGTGTGGACATATATAGATTCTGGTCTGGTGTCAATCAACACCAGAGTTTTTGCAGTGTATTGGCGAACTAAAAACTAAATCCAATCATAGTTATGTCCATAAATGACGATTTATTTTTAAAATGAGCTGGCTACGATACCCTTTTCTGGTCAGATACATATCCTATCCAATGGTAGTAAACATTCGACCCTCTAATTTCACGTTTATTTTTTAGGATTTTAACGTACTATGGGTAATGTTTTACGCGCATGACACCTGTATGCATTAATTCTAATGTTACGAGTGGCATCGCATGGACCGTACTTCATAGTGTCCACATAATAAAAAAAACTCGTACAAGTTCACAAGGCTATCTCAGGACCAGGCGATGAGAGGTGTATTGGAGGGTACACTGCAAAAACTCCGGTGTTGATTTAACACCAGCCTGGAATCTATATAATGTCCAAACCAGAGAAGTATTCAAACGACACCAGTTTGGAATCAAACCGATGCAGTTTTGATACTAATTGGTGTTGTATAAACACCTATCTGGTGTTAGACCAAAACGAAACTGGTGTTGTTTAAAACTTCTCTGGTGTGGACATATATAGATTCTGGTCTGGTGTCAATCAACACCAGAG
The DNA here is from genome assembly GCF_037042905.1 of Lytechinus pictus. Lineage (NCBI taxonomy): Eukaryota > Metazoa > Echinodermata > Echinoidea > Temnopleuroida > Toxopneustidae > Lytechinus > Lytechinus pictus. Next base: position 21,117 of record NW_026974169.1, on the reverse strand, counting down.
TTTTTGCAGTGTATTGGCGAACTAAAAACTAAATCCAATCATAGTTATGTCCATAAATGACGATTTATTTTTAAAATGAGCTGGCTACGATACCCTTTTCTGGTCAGATACATATCCTATCCAATGGTAGTAAACATTCGACCCTCTAATTTCACGTTTATTTTTTAGGATTTTAACGTACTATGGGTAATGTTTTACGCGCATGACACCTGTATGCATTAATTCTAATGTTACGAGTGGCATCGCATGGACCATACTTCATAGTGTCCACATAATAAAAAAAACTCGTACAAGTTCACAAGGCTATCTCAGGACCAGGCGATGAGAGGTGTATTGGAGGGTACACTGCAAAAACTCCGGTGTTGATTTAACACCAGCCTGGAATCTATATAATGTCCAAACCAGAGAAGTATTCAAACGACACCAGTTTGGAATCAAACCGATGCAGTTTTGATACTAATTGGTGTTGTATAAACACCTATCTGGTGTTAGACCAAAACGAAACTGGTGTTGTTTAAAACTTCTCTGGTGTGGACATATATAGATTCTGGTCTGGTGTCAATCAACACCAGAGTTTTTGCAGTGTATTGGCGAACTAAAAACTAAATCCAATCATAGTTATGTCCATAAATGACGATTTATTTTTAAAATGAGCTGGCTACGATACCCTTTTCTGGTCAGATACATATCCTATCCAATGGTAGTAAACATTCGACCCTCTAATTTCACGTTTATTTTTTAGGATTTTAACGTACTATGGGTAATGTTTTACGCGCATGACACCTGTATGCATTAATTCTAATGTTACGAGTGGCATCGCATGGACCATACTTCATAGTGTCCACATAATAAAAAAAACTCGTACAAGTTCACAAGGCTATCTCAGGACCAGGCGATGAGAGGTGTATTGGAGGGTACACTGCAAAAACTCCGGTGTTGATTTAACACCAGCCTGGAATCTATATAATGTCCAAACCAGAGAAGTATTCAAACGACACCAGTTTGGAATCAAACCGATGCAGTTTTGATACTAATTGGTGTTGTATAAACACCTATCTGGTGTTAGACCAAAACGAAACTGGTGTTGTTTAAAACTTCTCTGGTGTGGACATATATAGATTCTGGTCTGGTGTCAATCAACACCAGAGTTTTTGCAGTGTATTGGCGAACTAAAAACTAAATCCAATCATAGTTATGTCCATAAATGACGATTTATTTTTAAAATGAGCTGGCTACGATACCCTTTTCTGGTCAGATACATATCCTATCCAATGGTAGTAAACATTCGACCCTCTAATTTCACGTTTATTTTTTAGGATTTTAACGTACTATGGGTAATGTTTTACGCGCATGACACCTGTATGCATTAATTCTAATGTTACGAGTGGCATCGCATGGACCATACTTCATAGTGTCCACATAATAAAAAAAACTCGTACAAGTTCACAAGGCTATCTCAGGACCAGGCGATGAGAGGTGTATTGGAGGGTACACTGCAAAAACTCCGGTGTTGATTTAACACCAGCCTGGAATCTATATAATGTCCAAACCAGAGAAGTATTCAAACGACACCAGTTTGGAATCAAACCGATGCAGTTTTGATACTAATTGGTGTTGTATAAACACCTATCTGGTGTTAGACCAAAACGAAACTGGTGTTGTTTAAAACTTCTCTGGTGTGGACATATATAGATTCTGGTCTGGTGTCAATCAACACCAGAGTTTTTGCAGTGTATTGGCGAACTAAAAACTAAATCCAATCATAGTTATGTCCATAAATGACGATTTATTTTTAAAATGAGCTGGCTACGATACCCTTTTCTGGTCAGATACATATCCTATCCAATGGTAGTAAACATTCGACCCTCTAATTTCACGTTTATTTTTTAGGATTTTAACGTACTATGGGTAATGTTTTACGCGCATGACACCTGTATGCATTAATTCTAATGTTACGAGTGGCATCGCATGGACCATACTTCATAGTGTCCACATAATAAAAAAAACTCGTACAAGTTCACAAGGCTATCTCAGGACCAGGCGATGAGAGGTGTATTGGAGGGTACACTGCAAAAACTCCGGTGTTGATTTAACACCAGCCTGGAATCTATATAATGTCCAAACCAGAGAAGTATTCAAACGACACCAGTTTGGAATCAAACCGATGCAGTTTTGATACTAATTGGTGTTGTATAAACACCTATCTGGTGTTAGACCAAAACGAAACTGGTGTTGTTTAAAACTTCTCTGGTGTGGACATATATAGATTCTGGTCTGGTGTCAATCAACACCAGAGTTTTTGCAGTGTATTGGCGAACTAAAAACTAAATCCAATCATAGTTATGTCCATAAATGACGATTTATTTTTAAAATGAGCTGGCTACGATACCCTTTTCTGGTCAGATACATATCCTATCCAATGGTAGTAAACATTCGACCCTCTAATTTCACGTTTATTTTTTAGGATTTTAACGTACTATGGGTAATGTTTTACGCGCATGACACCTGTATGCATTAATTCTAATGTTACGAGTGGCATCGCATGGACCGTACTTCATAGTGTCCACATAATAAAAAAAACTCGTACAAGTTCACAAGGCTATCTCAGGACCAGGCGATGAGAGGTGTATTGGAGGGTACACTGCAAAAACTCCGGTGTTGATTTAACACCAGCCTGGAATCTATATAATGTCCAAACCAGAGAAGTATTCAAACGACACCAGTTTGGAATCAAACCGATGCAGTTTTGATACTAATTGGTGTTGTATAAACACCTATCTGGTGTTAGACCAAAACGAAACTGGTGTTGTTTAAAACTTCTCTGGTGTGGACATATATAGATTCTGGTCTGGTGTCAATCAACACCAGAGTTTTTGCAGTGTATTGGCGAACTAAAAACTAAATCCAATCATAGTTATGTCCATAAATGACGATTTATTTTTAAAATGAGCTGGCTACGATACCCTTTTCTGGTCAGATACATATCCTATCCAATGGTAGTAAACATTCGACCCTCTAATTTCATGTTTATTTTTTAGGATTTTAACGTACTATGGGTAATGTTTTACGCGCATGACACCTGTATGCATTAATTCTAATGTTACGAGTGGCATCGCATGGACCATACTTCATAGTGTCCACATAATAAAAAAAACTCGTACAAGTTCACAAGGCTATCTCAGGACCAGGCGATGAGAGGTGTATTGGAGGGTACACTGCAAAAACTCCGGTGTTGATTTAACACCAGCCTGGAATCTATATAATGTCCAAACCAGAGAAGTATTCAAACGACACCAGTTTGGAATCAAACCGATGCAGTTTTGATACTAATTGGTGTTGTATAAACACCTATCTGGTGTTAGACCAAAACGAAACTGGTGTTGTTTAAAACTTCTCTGGTGTGGACATATATAGATTCTGGTCTGGTGTCAATCAACACCAGAGTTTTTGCAGTGTATTGGCGAACTAAAAACTAAATCCAATCATAGTTATGTCCATAAATGACGATTTATTTTTAAAATGAGCTGGCTACGATACCCTTTTCTGGTCAGATACATATCCTATCCAATGGTAGTAAACATTCGACCCTCTAATTTCACGTTTATTTTTTAGGATTTTAACGTACTATGGGTAATGTTTTACGCGCATGACACCTGTATGCATTAATTCTAATGTTACGAGTGGCATCGCATGGACCATACTTCATAGTGTCCACATAATAAAAAAAACTCGTACAAGTTCACAAGGCTATCTCAGGACCAGGCGATGAGAGGTGTATTGGAGGGTACACTGCAAAAACTCCGGTGTTGATTTAACACCAGCCTGGAATCTATATAATGTCCAAACCAGAGAAGTATTCAAACGACACCAGTTTGGAATCAAACCGATGCAGTTTTGATACTAATTGGTGTTGTATAAACACCTATCTGGTGTTAGACCAAAACGAAACTGGTGTTGTTTAAAACTTCTCTGGTGTGGACATATATAGATTCTGGTCTGGTGTCAATCAACACCAGAGTTTTTGCAGTGTATTGGCGAACTAAAAACTAAATCCAATCATAGTTATGTCCATAAATGACGATTTATTTTTAAAATGAGCTGGCTACGATACCCTTTTCTGGTCAGATACATATCCTATCCAATGGTAGTAAACATTCGACCCTCTAATTTCACGTTTATTTTTTAGGATTTTAACGTACTATGGGTAATGTTTTACGCGCATGACACCTGTATGCATTAATTCTAATGTTACGAGTGGCATCGCATGGACCATACTTCATAGTGTCCACATAATAAAAAAAACTCGTACAAGTTCACAAGGCTATCTCAGGACCAGGCGATGAGAGGTGTATTGGAGGGTACACTGCAAAAACTCCGGTGTTGATTTAACACCAGCCTGGAATCTATATAATGTCCAAACCAGAGAAGTATTCAAACGACACCAGTTTGGAATCAAACCGATGCAGTTTTGATACTAATTGGTGTTGTATAAACACCTATCTGGTGTTAGACCAAAACGAAACTGGTGTTGTTTAAAACTTCTCTGGTGTGGACATATATAGATTCTGGTCTGGTGTCAATCAACACCAGAGTTTTTGCAGTGTATTGGCGAACTAAAAACTAAATCCAATCATAGTTATGTCCATAAATGACGATTTATTTTTAAAATGAGCTGGCTACGATACCCTTTTCTGGTCAGATACATATCCTATCCAATGGTAGTAAACATTCGACCCTCTAATTTCACGTTTATTTTTTAGGATTTTAACGTACTATGGGTAATGTTTTACGCGCATGACACCTGTATGCATTAATTCTAATGTTACGAGTGGCATCGCATGGACCATACTTCATAGTCTCCACATAATAAAAAAAACTCGTACAAGTTCACAAGGCTATCTCAGGACCAGGCGATGAGAGGTGTATTGGAGGGTACACTGCAAAAACTCCGGTGTTGATTTAACACCAGCCTGGAATCTATATAATGTCCAAACCAGAGAAGTATTCAAACGACACCAGTTTGGAATCAAACCGATGCAGTTTTGATACTAATTGGTGTTGTATAAACACCTATCTGGTGTTAGACCAAAACGAAACTGGTGTTGTTTAAAACTTCTCTGGTGTGGACATATATAGATTCTGGTCTGGTGTCAATCAACACCAGAGTTTTTGCAGTGTATTGGCGAACTAAAAACTAAATCCAATCATAGTTATGTCCATAAATGACGATTTATTTTTAAAATGAGCTGGCTACGATACCCTTTTCTGGTCAGATACATATCCTATCCAATGGTAGTAAACATTCGACCCTCTAATTTCACGTTTATTTTTTAGGATTTTAACGTACTATGGGTAATGTTTTACGCGCATGACACCTGTATGCATTAATTCTAATGTTACGAGTGGCATCGCATGGACCATACTTCATAGTGTCCACATAATAAAAAAAACTCGTACAAGTTCACAAGGCTATCTCAGGACCAGGCGATGAGAGGTGTATTGGAGGGTACACTGCAAAAACTCCGGTGTTGATTTAACACCAGCCTGGAATCTATATAATGTCCAAACCAGAGAAGTATTCAAACGACACCAGTTTGGAATCAAACCGATGCAGTTTTGATACTAATTGGTGTTGTATAAACACCTATCTGGTGTTAGACCAAAACGAAACTGGTGTTGTTTAAAACTTCTCTGGTGTGGACATATATAGATTCTGGTCTGGTGTCAATCAACACCAGAGTTTTTGCAGTGTATTGGCGAACTAAAAACTAAATCCAATCATAGTTATGTCCATAAATGACGATTTATTTTTAAAATGAGCTGGCTACGATACCCTTTTCTGGTCAGATACATATCCTATCCAATGGTAGTAAACATTCGACCCTCTAATTTCACGTTTATTTTTTAGGATTTTAACGTACTATGGGTAATGTTTTACGCGCATGACACCTGTATGCATTAATTCTAATGTTACGAGTGGCATCGCATGGACCATACTTCATAGTGTCCACATAATAAAAAAAACTCGTACAAGTTCACAAGGCTATCTCAGGACCAGGCGATGAGAGGTGTATTGGAGGGTACACTGCAAAAACTCCGGTGTTGATTTAACACCAGCCTGGAATCTATATAATGTCCAAACCAGAGAAGTATTCAAACGACACCAGTTTGGAATCAAACCGATGCAGTTTTGATACTAATTGGTGTTGTATAAACACCTATCTGGTGTTAGACCAAAACGAAACTGGTGTTGTTTAAAACTTCTCTGGTGTGGACATATATAGATTCTGGTCTGGTGTCAATCAACACCAGAGTTTTTGCAGTGTATTGGCGAACTAAAAACTAAATCCAATCATAGTTATGTCCATAAATGACGATTTATTTTTAAAATGAGCTGGCTACGATACCCTTTTCTGGTCAGATACATATCCTATCCAATGGTAGTAAACATTCGACCCTCTAATTTCACGTTTATTTTTTAGGATTTTAACGTACTATGGGTAATGTTTTACGCGCATGACACCTGTATGCATTAATTCTAATGTTACGAGTGGCATCGCATGGACCGTACTTCATAGTGTCCACATAATAAAAAAAACTCGTACAAGTTCACAAGGCTATCTCAGGACCAGGCGATGAGAGGTGTATTGGAGGGTACACTGCAAAAACTCCGGTGTTGATTTAACACCAGCCTGGAATCTATATAATGTCCAAACCAGAGAAGTATTCAAACGACACCAGTTTGGAATCAAACCGATGCAGTTTTGATACTAATTGGTGTTGTATAAACACCTATCTGGTGTTAGACCAAAACGAAACTGGTGTTGTTTAAAACTTCTCTGGTGTGGACATATATAGATTCTGGTCTGGTGTCAATCAACACCAGAGTTTTTGCAGTGTATTGGCGAACTAAAAACTAAATCCAATCATAGTTATGTCCATAAATGACGATTTATTTTTAAAATGAGCTGGCTACGATACCCTTTTCTGGTCAGATACATATCCTATCCAATGGTAGTAAACATTCGACCCTCTAATTTCACGTTTATTTTTTAGGATTTTAACGTACTATGGGTAATGTTTTACGCGCATGACACCTGTATGCATTAATTCTAATGTTACGAGTGGCATCGCATGGACCATACTTCATAGTGTCCACATAATAAAAAAAACTCGTACAAGTTCACAAGGCTATCTCAGGACCAGGCGATGAGAGGTGTATTGGAGGGTACACTGCAAAAACTCCGGTGTTGATTTAACACCAGCCTGGAATCTATATAATGTCCAAACCAGAGAAGTATTCAAACGACACCAGTTTGGAATCAAACCGATGCAGTTTTGATACTAATTGGTGTTGTATAAACACCTATCTGGTGTTAGACCAAAACGAAACTGGTGTTGTTTAAAACTTCTCTGGTGTGGACATATATAGATTCTGGTCTGGTGTCAATCAACACCAGAGTTTTTGCAGTGTATTGGCGAACTAAAAACTAAATCCAATCATAGTTATGTCCATAAATGACGATTTATTTTTAAAATGAGCTGGCTACGATACCCTTTTCTGGTCAGATACATATCCTATCCAATGGTAGTAAACATTCGACCCTCTAATTTCACGTTTATTTTTTAGGATTTTAACGTACTATGGGTAATGTTTTACGCGCATGACACCTGTATGCATTAATTCTAATGTTACGAGTGGCATCGCATGGACCATACTTCATAGTGTCCACATAATAAAAAAAACTCGTACAAGTTCACAAGGCTATCTCAGGACCAGGCGATGAGAGGTGTATTGGAGGGTACACTGCAAAAACTCCGGTGTTGATTTAACACCAGCCTGGAATCTATATAATGTCCAAACCAGAGAAGTATTCAAACGACACCAGTTTGGAATCAAACCGATGCAGTTTTGATACTAATTGGTGTTGTATAAACACCTATCTGGTGTTAGACCAAAACGAAACTGGTGTTGTTTAAAACTTCTCTGGTGTGGACATATATAGATTCTGGTCTGGTGTCAATCAACACCAGAGTTTTTGCAGTGTATTGGCGAACTAAAAACTAAATCCAATCATAGTTATGTCCATAAATGACGATTTATTTTTAAAATGAGCTGGCTACGATACCCTTTTCTGGTCAGATACATATCCTATCCAATGGTAGTAAACATTCGACCCTCTAATTTCACGTTTATTTTTTAGGATTTTAACGTACTATGGGTAATGTTTTACGCGCATGACACCTGTATGCATTAATTCTAATGTTACGAGTGGCATCGCATGGACCGTACTTCATAGTGTCCACATAATAAAAAAAACTCGTACAAGTTCACAAGGCTATCTCAGGACCAGGCGATGAGAGGTGTATTGGAGGGTACACTGCAAAAACTCCGGTGTTGATTTAACACCAGCCTGGAATCTATATAATGTCCAAACCAGAGAAGTATTCAAACGACACCAGTTTGGAATCAAACCGATGCAGTTTTGATACTAATTGGTGTTGTATAAACACCTATCTGGTGTTAGACCAAAACGAAACTGGTGTTGTTTAAAACTTCTCTGGTGTGGACATATATAGATTCTGGTCTGGTGTCAATCAACACCAGAGTTTTTGCAGTGTATTGGCGAACTAAAAACTAAATCCAATCATAGTTATGTCCATAAATGACGATTTATTTTTAAAATGAGCTGGCTACGATACCCTTTTCTGGTCAGATACATATCCTATCCAATGGTAGTAAACATTCGACCCTCTAATTTCACGTTTATTTTTTAGGATTTTAACGTACTATGGGTAATGTTTTACGCGCATGACACCTGTATGCATTAATTCTAATGTTACGAGTGGCATCGCATGGACCATACTTCATAGTGTCCACATAATAAAAAAAACTCGTACAAGTTCACAAGGCTATCTCAGGACCAGGCGATGAGAGGTGTATTGGAGGGTACACTGCAAAAACTCCGGTGTTGATTTAACACCAGCCTGGAATCTATATAATGTCCAAACCAGAGAAGTATTCAAACGACACCAGTTTGGAATCAAACCGATGCAGTTTTGATACTAATTGGTGTTGTATAAACACCTATCTGGTGTTAGACCAAAACGAAACTGGTGTTGTTTAAAACTTCTCTGGTGTGGACATATATAGATTCTGGTCTGGTGTCAATCAACACCAGAGTTTTTGCAGTGTATTGGCGAACTAAAAACTAAATCCAATCATAGTTATGTCCATAAATGACGATTTATTTTTAAAATGAGCTGGCTACGATACCCTTTTCTGGTCAGATACATATCCTATCCAATGGTAGTAAACATTCGACCCTCTAATTTCACGTTTATTTTTTAGGATTTTAACGTACTATGGGTAATGTTTTACGCGCATGACACCTGTATGCATTAATTCTAATGTTACGAGTGGCATCGCATGGACCATACTTCATAGTGTCCACATAATAAAAAAAACTCGTACAAGTTCACAAGGCTATCTCAGGACCAGGCGATGAGAGGTGTATTGGAGGGTACACTGCAAAAACTCCGGTGTTGATTTAACACCAGCCTGGAATCTATATAATGTCCAAACCAGAGAAGTATTCAAACGACACCAGTTTGGAATCAAACCGATGCAGTTTTGATACTAATTGGTGTTGTATAAACACCTATCTGGTGTTAGACCAAAACGAAACTGGTGTTGTTTAAAACTTCTCTGGTGTGGACATATATAGATTCTGGTCTGGTGTCAATCAACACCAGAGTTTTTGCAGTGTATTGGCGAACTAAAAACTAAATCCAATCATAGTTATGTCCATAAATGACGATTTATTTTTAAAATGAGCTGGCTACGATACCCTTTTCTGGTCAGATACATATCCTATCCAATGGTAGTAAACATTCGACCCTCTAATTTCACGTTTATTTTTTAGGATTTTAACGTACTATGGGTAATGTTTTACGCGCATGACACCTGTATGCATTAATTCTAATGTTACGAGTGGCATCGCATGGACCATACTTCATAGTGTCCACATAATAAAAAAAACTCGTCCAAGTTCACAAGGCTATCTCAGGACCAGGCGATGAGAGGTGTATTGGAGGGTACACTGCAAAAACTCCGGTGTTGATTTAACACCAGCCTGGAATCTATATAATGTCCAAACCAGAGAAGTATTCAAACGACACCAGTTTGGAATCAAACCGATGCAGTTTTGATACTAATTGGTGTTGTATAAACACCTATCTGGTGTTAGACCAAAACGAAACTGGTGTTGTTTAAAACTTCTCTGGTGTGGACATATATAGATTCTGGTCTGGTGTCAATCAACACCAGAGTTTTTGCAGTGTATTGGCGAACTAAAAACTAAATCCAATCATAGTTATGTCCATAAATGACGATTTATTTTTAAAATGAGCTGGCTACGATACCCTTTTCTGGTCAGATACATATCCTATCCAATGGTAGTAAACATTCGACCCTCTAATTTCACGTTTATTTTTTAGGATTTTAACGTACTATGGGTAATGTTTTACGCGCATGACACCTGTATGCATTAATTCTAATGTTACGAGTGGCATCGCATGGACCGTACTTCATAGTGTCCACATAATAAAAAAAACTCGTACAAGTTCACAAGGCTATCTCAGGACCAGGCGATGAGAGGTGTATTGGAGGGTACACTGCAAAAACTCCGGTGTTGATTTAACACCAGCCTGGAATCTATATAATGTCCAAACCAGAGAAGTATTCAAACGACACCAGTTTGGAATCAAACCGATGCAGTTTTGATACTAATTGGTGTTGTATAAACACCTATCTGGTGTTAGACCAAAACGAAACTGGTGTTGTTTAAAACTTCTCTGGTGTGGACATATATAGATTCTGGTCTGGTGTCAATCAACACCAGAGTTTTTGCAGTGTATTGGCGAACTAAAAACTAAATCCAATCATAGTTATGTCCATAAATGACGATTTATTTTTAAAATGAGCTGGCTACGATACCCTTTTCTGGTCAGATACATATCCTATCCAATGGTAGTAAACATTCGACCCTCTAATTTCACGTTTATTTTTTAGGATTTTAACGTACTATGGGTAATGTTTTACGCGCATGACACCTGTATGCATTAATTCTAATGTTACGAGTGGCATCGCATGGACCATACTTCATAGTGTCCACATAATAAAAAAAACTCGTACAAGTTCACAAGGCTATCTCAGGACCAGGCGATGAGAGGTGTATTGGAGGGTACACTGCAAAAACTCCGGTGTTGATTTAACACCAGCCTGGAATCTATATAATGTCCAAACCAGAGAAGTATTCAAACGACACCAGTTTGGAATCAAACCGATGCAGTTTTGATACTAATTGGTGTTGTATAAACACCTATCTGGTGTTAGACCAAAACGAAACTGGTGTTGTTTAAAACTTCTCTGGTGTGGACATATATAGATTCTGGTCTGGTGTCAATCAACACCAGAGTTTTTGCAGTGTATTGGCGAACTAAAAACTAAATCCAATCATAGTTATGTCCATAAATGACGATTTATTTTTAAAATGAGCTGGCTACGATACCCTTTTCTGGTCAGATACATATCCTATCCAATGGTAGTAAACATTCGACCCTCTAATTTCACGTTTATTTTTTAGGATTTTAACGTACTATGGGTAATGTTTTACGCGCATGACACCTGTATGCATTAATTCTAATGTTACGAGTGGCATCGCATGGACCGTACTTCATAGTGTCCACATAATAAAAAAAACTCGTACAAGTTCACAAGGCTATCTCAGGACCAGGCGATGAGAGGTGTATTGGAGGGTACACTGCAAAAACTCCGGTGTTGATTTAACACCAGCCTGGAATCTATATAATGTCCAAACCAGAGAAGTATTCAAACGACACCAGTTTGGAATCAAACCGATGCAGTTTTGATACTAATTGGTGTTGTATAAACACCTATCTGGTGTTAGACCAAAACGAAACTGGTGTTGTTTAAAACTTCTCTGGTGTGGACATATATAGATTCTGGTCTGGTGTCAATCAACACCAGAGTTTTTGCAGTGTATTGGCGAACTAAAAACTAAATCCAATCATAGTTATGTCCATAAATGACGATTTATTTTTAAAATGAGCTGGCTACGATACCCTTTTCTGGTCAGATACATATCCTATCCAATGGTAGTAAACATTCGACCCTCTAATTTCACGTTTATTTTTTAGGATTTTAACGTACTATGGGTAATGTTTTACGCGCATGACACCTGTATGCATTAATTCTAATGTTACGAGTGGCATCGCATGGACCATACTTCATAGTGTCCACATAATAAAAAAAACTCGTACAAGTTCACAAGGCTATCTCAGGACCAGGCGATGAGAGGTGTATTGGAGGGTACACTGCAAAAACTCCGGTGTTGATTTAACACCAGCCTGGAATCTATATAATGTCCAAACCAGAGAAGTATTCAAACGACACCAGTTTGGAATCAAACCGATGCAGTTTTGATACTAATTGGTGTTGTATAAACACCTATCTGGTGTTAGACCAAAACGAAACTGGTGTTGTTTAAAACTTCTCTGGTGTGGACATATATAGATTCTGGTCTGGTGTCAATCAACACCAGAGTTTTTGCAGTGTATTGGCGAACTAAAAACTAAATCCAATCATAGTTATGTCCATAAATGACGATTTATTTTTAAAATGAGCTGGCTACGATACCCTTTTCTGGTCAGATACATATCCTATCCAATGGTAGTAAACATTCGACCCTCTAATTTCACGTTTATTTTTTAGGATTTTAACGTACTATGGGTAATGTTTTACGCGCATGACACCTGTATGCATTAATTCTAATGTTACGAGTGGCATCGCATGGACCATACTTCATAGTGTCCACATAATAAAAAAAACTCGTACAAGTTCACAAGGCTATCTCAGGACCAGGCGATGAGAGGTGTATTGGAGGGTACACTGCAAAAACTCCGGTGTTGATTTAACACCAGCCTGGAATCTATATAATGTCCAAACCAGAGAAGTATTCAAACGACACCAGTTTGGAATCAAACCGATGCAGTTTTGATACTAATTGGTGTTGTATAAACACCTATCTGGTGTTAGACCAAAACGAAACTGGTGTTGTTTAAAACTTCTCTGGTGTGGACATATATAGATTCTGGTCTGGTGTCAATCAACACCAGAGTTTTTGCAGTGTATTGGCGAACTAAAAACTAAATCCAATCATAGTTATGTCCATAAATGACGATTTATTTTTAAAATGAGCTGGCTACGATACCCTTTTCTGGTCAGATACATATCCTATCCAATGGTAGTAAACATTCGACCCTCTAATTTCACGTTTATTTTTTAGGATTTTAACGTACTATGGGTAATGTTTTACGCGCATGACACATGTATGCATTAATTCTAATGTTACGAGTGGCATCGCATGGACCATACTTCATAGTGTCCACATAATAAAAAAAACTCGTCCAAGTTCACAAGGCTATCTCAGGACCAGGCGATGAGAGGTGTATTGGAGGGTACACTGCAAAAACTCCGGTGTTGATTTAACACCAGCCTGGAATCTATATAATGTCCAAACCAGAGAAGTATTCAAACGACACCAGTTTGGAATCAAACCGATGCAGTTTTGATACTAATTGGTGTTGTATAAACACCTATCTGGTGTTAGACCAAAACGAAACTGGTGTTGTTTAAAACTTCTCTGGTGTGGACATATATAGATTCTGGTCTGGTGTCAATCAACACCAGAGTTTTTGCAGTGTATTGGCGAACTAAAAACTAAATCCAATCATAGTTATGTCCATAAATGACGATTTATTTTTAAAATGAGCTGGCTACGATACCCTTTTCTGGTCAGATACATATCCTATCCAATGGTAGTAAACATTCGACCCTCTAATTTCACGTTTATTTTTTAGGATTTTAACGTACTATGGGTAATGTTTTACGCGCATGACACCTGTATGCATTAATTCTAATGTTACGAGTGGCATCGCATGGACCATACTTCATAGTGTCCACATAATAAAAAAAACTCGTCCAAGTTCACAAGGCTATCTCAGGACCAGGCGATGAGAGGTGTATTGGAGGGTACACTGCAAAAACTCCGGTGTTTATTTAACACCAGCCTGGAATCTATATAATGTCCAAACCAGAGAAGTATTCAAACGACACCAGTTTGGAATCAAACCGATGCAGTTTTGATACTAATTGGTGTTGTATAAACACCTATCTGGTGTTAGACCAAAACGAAACTGGTGTTGTTTAAAACTTCTCTGGTGTGGACATATATAGATTCTGGTCTGGTGTCAATCAACACCAGAGTTTTTGCAGTGTATTGGCGAACTAAAAACTAAATCCAATCATAGTTATGTCCATAAATGACGATTTATTTTTAAAATGAGCTGGCTACGATACCCTTTTCTGGTCAGATACATATCCTATCCAATGGTAGTAAACATTCGACCCTCTAATTTCACGTTTATTTTTTAGGATTTTAACGTACTATGGGTAATGTTTTACGCGCATGACACCTGTATGCATTAATTCTAATGTTACGAGTGGCATCGCATGGACCATACTTCATAGTGTCCACATAATAAAAAAAACTCGTACAAGTTCACAAGGCTATCTCAGGACCAGGCGATGAGAGGTGTATTGGAGGGTACACTGCAAAAACTCCGGTGTTGATTTAACACCAGCCTGGAATCTATATAATGTCCAAACCAGAGAAGTATTCAAACGACACCAGTTTGGAATCAAACCGATGCAGTTTTGATACTAATTGGTGTTGTATAAACACCTATCTGGTGTTAGACCAAAACGAAACTGGTGTTGTTTAAAACTTCTCTGGTGTGGACATATATAGATTCTGGTCTGGTGTCAATCAACACCAGAGTTTTTGCAGTGTATTGGCGAACTAAAAACTAAATCCAATCATAGTTATGTCCATAAATGACGATTTATTTTTAAAATGAGCTGGCTACGATACCCTTTTCTGGTCAGATACATATCCTATCCAATGGTAGTAAACATTCGACCCTCTAATTTCACGTTTATTTTTTCGGATTTTAACGTACTATGGGTAATGTTTTACGCGCATGACACCTGTATGCATTAATTCTAATGTTACGAGTGGCATCGCATGGACCATACTTCATAGTGTCCACATAATAAAAAAAACTCGTACAAGTTCACAAGGCTATCTCAGGACCAGGCGATGAGAGGTGTATAGGAGGGTACACTGCAAAAACTCCGGTGTTGATTTAACACCAGCCTGGAATCTATATAATGTCCAAACCAGAGAAGTATTCAAACGACACCAGTTTGGAATCAAACCGATGCAGTTTTGATACTAATTGGTGTTGTATAAACACCTATCTGGTGTTAGACCAAAACGAAACTGGTGTTGTTTAAAACTTCTCTGGTGTGGACATATATAGATTCTGGTCTGGTGTCAATCAACACCAGAGTTTTTGCAGTGTATTGGCGAACCAAAAACTAAATCCAATCATAGTTATGTCCATAAATGACGATTTATTTTTAAAATGAGCTGGCTACGATACCCTTTTCTGGTCAGATACATATCCTATCCAATGGTAGTAAACATTCGACCCTCTAATTTCACGTTTATTTTTTCGGATTTTAACGTACTATGGGTAATGTTTTACGCGCATGACACCTGTATGCATTAATTCTAATGTTACGAGTGGCATCGCATGGACCATACTTCATAGTGTCCACATAATAAAAAAAACTCGTACAAGTTCACAAGGCTATCTCAGGACCAGGCGATGAGAGGTGTATAGGAGGGTACACTGCAAAAACTCCGGTGTTGATTTAACACCAGCCTGGAATCTATATAATGTCCAAACCAGAGAAGTATTCAAACGACACCAGTTTGGAATCAAACCGATGCAGTTTTGATACTAATTGGTGTTGTATAAACACCTATCTGGTGTTAGACCAAAACGAAACTGGTGTTGTTTAAAACTTCTCTGGTGTGGACATATATAGATTCTGGTCTGGTGTCAATCAACACCAGAGTTTTTGCAGTGTATTGGCGAACCAAAAACTAAATCCAATCATAGTTATGTCCATAAATGACGATTTATTTTTAAAATGAGCTGGCTACGATACCCTTTTCTGGTCAGATACATATCCTATCCAATGGTAGTAAACATTCGACCCTCTAATTTCACGTTTATTTTTTAGGATTTTAACGTACTATGGGGAATGTTTTACGCGCATGACACCTGTATGCATTAATTCTAATGTTACGAGTGGCATCGCATGGACCATACTTCATAGTGTCCACATAATAAAAAAAACTCGTACAAGTTCACAAGGCTATCTCAGGACCAGGCGATGAGAGGTGTATTGGAGGGTACACTGCAAAAACTCCGGTGTTGATTTAACACCAGCCTGGAATCTATATAATGTCCAAACCAGAGAAGTATTCAAACGACACCAGTTTGGAATCAAACCGATGCAGTTTTGATACTAATTGGTGTTGTATAAACACCTATCTGGTGTTAGACCAAAACGAAACTGGTGTTGTTTAAAACTTCTCTGGTGTGGACATATATAGATTCTGGTCTGGTGTCAATCAACACCAGAGTTTTTGCAGTGTATTGGCGAACTAAAAACTAAATCCAATCATAGTTATGTCCATAAATGACGATTTATTTTTAAAATGAGCTGGCTACGATACCCTTTTCTGGTCAGATACATATCCTATCCAATGGTAGTAAACATTCGACCCTCTAATTTCACGTTTATTTTTTCGGATTTTAACGTACTATGGGTAATGTTTTACGCGCATGACACCTGTATGCATTAATTCTAATGTTACGAGTGGCATCGCATGGACCATACTTCATAGTGTCCACATAATAAAAAAAACTCGTACAAGTTCACAAGGCTATCTCAGGACCAGGCGATGAGAGGTGTATAGGAGGGTACACTGCAAAAACTCCGGTGTTGATTTAACACCAGCCTGGAATCTATATAATGTCCAAACCAGAGAAGTATTCAAACGACACCAGTTTGGAATCAAACCGATGCAGTTTTGATACTAATTGGTGTTGTATAAACACCTATCTGGTGTTAGACCAAAACGAAACTGGTGTTGTTTAAAACTTCTCTGGTGTGGACATATATAGATTCTGGTCTGGTGTCAATCAACACCAGAGTTTTTGCAGTGTATTGGCGAACCAAAAACTAAATCCAATCATAGTTATGTCCATAAATGACGATTTATTTTTAAAATGAGCTGGCTACGATACCCTTTTCTGGTCAGATACATATCCTATCCAATGGTAGTAAACATTCGACCCTCTAATTTCACGTTTATTTTTTAGGATTTTAACGTACTATGGGTAATGTTTTACGCGCATGACACCTGTATGCATTAATTCTAATGTTACGAGTGGCATCGCATGGACCATACTTCATAGTGTCCACATAATAAAAAAAACTCGTACAAGTTCACAAGGCTATCTCAGGACCAGGCGATGAGAGGTGTATAGGAGGGTACACTGCAAAAACTCCGGTGTTGATTTAACACCAGCCTGGAATCTATATAATGTCCAAACCAGAGAAGTATTCAAACGACACCAGTTTGGAATCAAACCGATGCAGTTTTGATACTAATTGGTGTTGTATAAACACCTATCTGGTGTTAGACCAAAACGAAACTGGTGTTGTTTAAAACTTCTCTGGTGTGGACATATATAGATTCTGGTCTGGTGTCAATCAACACCAGAGTTTTTGCAGTGTATTGGCGAACCAAAAACTAAATCCAATCATAGTTATGTCCATAAATGACGATTTATTTTTAAAATGAGCTGGCTACGATACCCTTTTCTGGTCAGATACATATCCTATCCAATGGTAGTAAACATTCGACCCTCTAATTTCACGTTTATTTTTTAGGATTTTAACGTACTATGGGTAATGTTTTACGCGCATGACACCTGTATGCATTAATTCTAATGTTACGAGTGGCATCGCATGGACCATACTTCATAGTGTCCACATAATAAAAAAAACTCGTACAAGTTCACAAGGCTATCTCAGGACCAGGCGATGAGAGGTGTATAGGAGGGTACACTGCAAAAACTCCGGTGTTGATTTAACACCAGCCTGGAATCTATATAATGTCCAAACCAGAGAAGTATTCAAACGACACCAGTTTGGAATCAAACCGATGCAGTTTTGATACTAATTGGTGTTGTATAAACACCTATCTGGTGTTAGACCAAAACGAAACTGGTGTTGTTTAAAACTTCTCTGGTGTGGACATATATAGATTCTGGTCTGGTGTCAATCAACACCAGAGTTTTTGCAGTGTATTGGCGAACCAAAAACTAAATCCAATCATAGTTATGTCCATAAATGACGATTTATTTTTAAAATGAGCTGGCTACGATACCCTTTTCTGGTCAGATACATATCCTATCCAATGGTAGTAAACATTCGACCCTCTAATTTCACGTTTATTTTTTAGGATTTTAACGTACTATGGGTAATGTTTTACGCGCATGACACCTGTATGCATTAATTCTAATGTTACGAGTGGCATCGCATGGACCATACTTCATAGTGTCCACATAATAAAAAAAACTCGTACAAGTTCACAAGGCTATCTCAGGACCAGGCGATGAGAGGTGTATTGGAGGGTACACTGCAAAAACTCCGGTGTTGATTTAACACCAGCCTGGAATCTATATAATGTCCAAACCAGAGAAGTATTCAAACGACACCAGTTTGGAATCAAACCGATGCAGTTTTGATACTAATTGGTGTTGTATAAACACCTATCTGGTGTTAGACCAAAACGAAACTGGTGTTGTTTAAAACTTCTCTGGTGTGGACATATATAGATTCTGGTCTGGTGTCAATCAACACCAGAGTTTTTGCAGTGTATTGGCGAACTAAAAACTAAATCCAATCATAGTTATGTCCATAAATGACGATTTATTTTTAAAATGAGCTGGCTACGATACCCTTTTCTGGTCAGATACATATCCTATCCAATGGTAGTAAACATTCGACCCTCTAATTTCACGTTTATTTTTTAGGATTTTAACGTACTATGGGTAATGTTTTACGCGCATGACACCTGTATGCATTAATTCTAATGTTACGAGTGGCATCGCATGGACCATACTTCATAGTGTCCACATAATAAAAAAACTCGTACAAGTTCACAAGGCTATCTCAGGACCAGGCGATGAGAGGTGTATTGGAGGGTACACTGCAAAAACTCCGGTGTTGATTTAACACCAGCCTGGAATCTATATAATGTCCAAACCAGAGAAGTATTCAAACGACACCAGTTTGGAATCAAACCGATGCAGTTTTGATACTAATTGGTGTTGTATAAACACCTATCTGGTGTTAGACCAAAACGAAACTGGTGTTGTTTAAAACTTCTCTGGTGTGGACATATATAGATTCTGGTCTGGTGTCAATCAACACCAGAGTTTTTGCAGTGTATTGGCGAACTAAAAACTAAATCCAATCATAGTTATGTCCATAAATGACGATTTATTTTTAAAATGAGCTGGCTACGATACCCTTTTCTGGTCAGATACATATCCTATCCAATGGTAGTAAACATTCGACCCTCTAATTTCACGTTTATTTTTTAGGATTTTAACGTACTATGGGTAATGTTTTACGCGCATGACACCTGTATGCATTAATTCTAATGTTACGAGTGGCATCGCATGGACCATACTTCATAGTGTCCACATAATAAAAAAAACTCGTACAAGTTCACAAGGCTATCTCAGGACCAGGCGATGAGAGGTGTATTGGAGGGTACACTGCAAAAACTCCGGTGTTGATTTAACACCAGCCTGGAATCTATATAATGTCCAAACCAGAGAAGTATTCAAACGACACCAGTTTGGAATCAAACCGATGCAGTTTTGATACTAATTGGTGTTGTATAAACACCTATCTGGTGTTAGACCAAAACGAAACTGGTGTTGTTTAAAACTTCTCTGGTGTGGACATATATAGATTCTGGTCTGGTGTCAATCAACACCAGAGTTTTTGCAGTGTATTGGCGAACTAAAAACTAAATCCAATCATAGTTATGTCCATAAATGACGATTTATTTTTAAAATGAGCTGGCTACGATACCCTTTTCTGGTCAGATACATATCCTATCCAATGGTAGTAAACATTCGACCCTCTAATTTCACGTTTATTTTTTAGGATTTTAACGTACTATGGGTAATGTTTTACGCGCATGACACCTGTATGCATTAATTCTAATGTTACGAGTGGCATCGCATGGACCATACTTCATAGTGTCCACATAATAAAAAAAACTCGTACAAGTTCACAAGGCTATCTCAGGACCAGGCGATGAGAGGTGTATAGGAGGGTACACTGCAAAAACTCCGGTGTTGATTTAACACCAGCCTGGAATCTATATAATGTCCAAACCAGAGAAGTATTCAAACGACACCAGTTTGGAATCAAACCGATGCAGTTTTGATACTAATTGGTGTTGTATAAACACCTATCTGGTGTTAGACCAAAACGAAACTGGTGTTGTTTAAAACTTCTCTGGTGTGGACATATATAGATTCTGGTCTGGTGTCAATCAACACCAGAGTTTTTGCAGTGTATTGGCGAACCAAAAACTAAATCCAATCATAGTTATGTCCATAAATGACGATTTATTTTTAAAATGAGCTGGCTACGATACCCTTTTCTGGTCAGATACATATCCTATCCAATGGTAGTAAACATTCGACCCTCTAATTTCACGTTTATTTTTTAGGATTTTAACGTACTATGGGTAATGTTTTACGCGCATGACACCTGTATGCATTAATTCTAATGTTACGAGTGGCATCGCATGGACCATACTTCATAGTGTCCACATAATAAAAAAAACTCGTACAAGTTCACAAGGCTATCTCAGGACCAGGCGATGAGAGGTGTATTGGAGGGTACACTGCAAAAACTCCGGTGTTGATTTAACACCAGCCTGGAATCTATATAATGTCCAAACCAGAGAAGTATTCAAACGACACCAGTTTGGAATCAAACCGATGCAGTTTTGA